>NC_045961.1:135000-195954 GCF_010909765.2 Amblyraja radiata | reverse complement strand
CTCCTCTCCTCTACCCTCTAACCCTTCCCTTCCTCTCCCCATCGTCTCTCCCCCCTCTTCTCTCCTCTCCACTCCGCCACCCCTTTTGCCTCCCTCTCTAAAAAAAAATTCATCAAAAACAAATTGTATTTTTCTATATCCCTTTCATAATGTATATAGTGAACCCAAATGTATAGAATCACAATACAACCAAATCCTCTTGAAATGTTTCTATGATGGTTATTGACTAATTGACTATTGAAAGTTTTCTAATTCACTATTGTGATGAAATTTGTTGCCATGCACAAGTGGTTACCAAGAGCCAACAAGTAACCAGTGATGGATAAAATCTGAACAGTTTCATTGTCCTTATTTACCAATTCCAGTCCTTGGATGAAAGTGGATACACTAATGGTTCACATCTAGAGAGACAGAAGTAAAGGGAGAAATTGATATTAAAATGTCTTCTTTTTCTTCTTACAAAATTCTGAAGGGGTTGGACAGGCTAGATGCAGGAAGATTATTCCCGATGTTGGGGAAGTCCAGAACTAGGGGTCACAGTTTAAGGATAAGAGGGAAGTCTTTTAGGACCGAGATGAGAGAATCGTTTTTTACACAGAGAGTGGTGAATCTGTGGAATTCTCTGCCACAGAAGGTAGTCGAGGCCAGTTCATTGGCTATATTTAAGAGGTAGTTAGATGTGGCCCTTGTGCCTAAAGGGATCAGGGGGTATGGAGAGAAAGCAGTGATGGGATACTGAGTTGGATGATCAGCCAAGAAGGGAGGGAGGGGAGGAGAGGGGGGGAAATGGGAGGAGAGAAGAGCAGAGGTGAGAAGAGGAGAGGAGCAGGAGAGGTGAGAAGAGGAGAGGAGCAGGAGAGGTGAGAAGAGGAGAGGAGCAGGAGAGGATAGTAGAAGGTAGGATAGTAGAAGATAGGAGAGGAAATGAGAGAGGAGAGTGAGAGAGAGAGAGAGAGAGAGAAGAGGGGAGGAGATAAGGGGTGAAACGAGAAGAGAAGAGTAGAGGGGAGGGGTGGAGAGTAGAAGAGAGGGGTGGGTAGGTGAGGAGGGAAGAAGAGGGGAGAGAGGAGGGAATCATTTTTTACACAGAGAGTGGTGAATCTGGAATTCTCTGCCACAGAAGGTAGTCGAGGCCAGTTCATTGGCTATATTTAAGAGGATAGGGGAAAGAAGATGAGAGGAGAGTGGAGAGGAGAGGGGAGAGAAGAGGGGAGGAAGGAAGTGGGAGGGAAGGAGAGGAGACAATCTATCACCTCCACATTACAATTATCTTTGGTGCTGGATTTGAGCTGAGAGGAGAGGAGGGGGGAGGGGAGGGGAGGGGAGGAGAGGGGTGGGTAGGAGAATGGGGAGGGGAGAGGGGGAATGGGAGGAGAGAAGTGGAGGATAGGAGAGGGGAGGCGAGGAAGGAAGGGGAGAGGAGGGGAGAGAAGAGGTGAGGGGAGGAGAGGAGAGGGAAGGAGAGGAGAGGAGTGTAAAGGAGAGGGGTGAGGAGGATGGAGGAACGAGGGGAGGGGAGGGGGATGAGAGGGATGGGAGGGGAGGAGAGGGGATAGGGGAGGAGATGAGGGAAGGGGGAGGGGATGAGAGGAGGAGACTGGAGGGGAAAGGAGAGGGGATGAGAGGATTGGATAGGATAGGAGAGGTGAGGGGAGAAGAGAGGAGAGGAATGGATAAGGTAAGAGGAGACGTGAGGAAAGGAGAGGTGAGGAGTAAAGAGGGAAAGAGAGGAGAGGATAGGAAAGATGACAATCTCTCACCTCCACCAGTTACAGTTTTCTTTGTAGCTGTATTTGGGGGAGGGGAGAAGTGAGGAGAGGGAAGTAGATGAGAGGGATGGGAAGGAGAGGAGTGGAGAGAGGAGGATAGGAGAAGGGAGGAGAACAGTGAAATGGAGAGGAGGTGAGAGAAGGGAAGAGAGGAGAGGGAAAGATAAGAGAAGAGGAGGAGAGGAGAGGCGGGGGGAGGAGAGGAGAGGAGGGGAGAGCAGAAGGAAGGCGAGGAGAGGAGGGCAGGAGGGGAGAGGGTGAGGAGAGCAGACGGGAGGAGAGTAGAGTGGAGGAGGGGGAGAGGAGATGAGATGAGATGGGATTAGCGGGGAGGAGAGGAGGGGAGAGGAGAGAGTGGAAGAAAGGAGAGTGGAAGAGAGGAGATGGGAGTAGATGAGGTGAGGTGGGGGGAAAGGAGAGAGTGGAGCAGAGGAGAGGAGAGTGGAGGAGTGGAAGGTAGAGGAGAGGAGAGGACGGCAGGAGAGAGGGGATGAGAGAGGGAGAGAGAGTCAAGTCAAGTCAATTTTATTTCTATAGCACATTTAAAAACAACTCTCGTTGACCAAAGTGCTTTACATCAGTGCAGGTACCAACGTGCTACATACAGTGGTACATAGATCTAACAATACATACATAAATACATACATACTGTACAGCGCTCCCTCAGAGGACCTAAATAAGTTTTAAGTCTGGACTTAAAGGAGTTGATGGAGGAGGCAGTTCTGATGGGAAGAGGGATACTGTTCCACAGTCTAGGTGTTGCAACCGCAAAGCGCGGTCGACCCTGAGCTTATGCCTAGGAGGAGGAGGAGCCATCTTGGTGAACGGCTGCTAGCCAGCAGCCGTCCGTTTTAAATTCGTTTTTTTAATAGTTTTTAGTGAGTCCTGTTTTTTTGTTTGTAGGGGATATGGTCTTTTAATGTGGGGGGGTAGGTGTATCTTTATTTCTAGGTCCCTACCTGGTCGGTGTGGCAGCTTTTTCTCCGGGCTGCCCGTCGACCCGTCCTCGTGGCCTACCTGCGGGCTTGGAGCACCGTTTCCTGGCGGGGACCGCCCAGCACCTCGGCCTCGGCGGTGGCACAGCGTTGGAGCGTTGGAGCAGAGCGGAGTGGAGTGGAGCGGGCGATGCCTTGCCTGGGTCGCCGCGCTGGAGCGACGCGCTGGAGCTTTGGCGAGCTGGACCGCCGAGAGCAACATCTCCGGGCTGCGGGGCAGCGGAGCGGAGAGGCGGCGTGTGGAGAGGCGGCAGTGCGGAGAGGCGGCGCCGACTTTATCATTGGGAGCCTGGGAGCTCCAAACCGGCGCGGCCTTGTCGGCTTCGGCAGCCGCGGGCTCCAACCAGGAAGCGGCCGTTCCAGGTGGCCCAGCCGCCGAGAGGACTCTCCCGACGCCGGGGCAAGACCACCCGGTGAGAACGGCCAGGGACATCGGGCCTCCGTAGAGGCAATTGCGGTGGCCTCAATAGGCCTGACTTTGGGGTGAACATGGGGTGGGGACTGGACATTGTGCCTTCCTCCACAGTGCTATCCACTGTGGGGGGATGATTTTTTTGTCTAATTGTAGTCCTGTAGGTCTGTGTCCAAGATGGCTGCCGTGAAGAGAGAGTGGACGCTGGCGCGCTTTGGCTGCCGCTGCTCTCTCTTCACACTGTGTTTTTGATTTTCTGTTTTTGGATTGAATTCTGTTTTTAATTTGTGTCTCTGTGATGTCTTTTTTACCTGTTCTATTCCGATTATATGTTTTTATTCCGATTACTATGTAAGGTGTCCTTGAGATGTCTGAAAGGCGCCCATTAAATAAAATTTATTATTATTATTATTATTATGCCTAGACCGCGGGATAGTCAGTAGCCCCAAATCGGCCAACCTGAGGGACCTGGAGGTAGAATGGTGGGTTAGCAGATTTTGGATGTAGGTGGGGGCATTGTATACATAAAGGAGGAGCTTGAAATTGATTCTGAACTGCACTGGGAGCCAGTGGAGAGTGGCCAAAATCGGGGTGAAGATTCAAGATTCAAGAGAGTTTATTGTTATGTGTCCCTGATAGGACAATGAAATTCTTGCTTTGCTTCCGCACAATAGAACCTAGTAGGCATTGACTACAAAACAGGTCAGTGTGTCCATATCTATCTATCTATATTACTAAAAGTAAGATCTTGACCCCTTTTGACTCACTGCGATGTGATTTAGGAGAGAACGCCGCCACTTACGGCCGTCATTTCTGGCCACCTCGCTCAGAGCCCCCCTCCGCCGGACTGGACCAGAGGATTTTTCCCATCGATGAAAAATCAGAGATATATTAATGTTTTTAAAAATGTTGCCATTCTCTCTGCTGCCCCTGCTGGTGGGAGGGGGGAGGGACTATAAAACACGGAAGTGGTGTGCCTCACTCAGTCTCTGCAAGATGGAGGAAGCGAGAGGGCCACGTTTCTCTGAGCTCTGAATAACACTGAACACATGTCTACTCAACTGTGAGTGCCCTTAATGTGGTTTGAAAATTAAAATTGGTTGGTTTGAAGTAAAAAGGCACTGCAAATGCTTGTTTGGGGGGGTTTGGGTTGAAGTAAAAAGGCACTGCAAATGGTTGTTTGGGGGGTTTGGGTTGAAGTAAAAAGGCACTGCAAATGGTTGTTTGGTGGTTTTGGGTTGAAGTGAAAAGGCACTGCAAATGGTTCAAAAGGGAACTGCAGATGTTGGAATATCGAAGGTACACAAATATCGAAGGTACACACCTTCGCTCCATAGATGCTGCTGCACCCGCTGAGTTTCCCCAGCAATTTTGTGTACCACTGCAAATGGTTGCTTGGAGGGTTTGGGTTGAAGTGAAAAGGCACTGCAAATGGTTATTTGTCTAAACTTGACAACTTCCTGCTTGCACTATATTGATTTTAGATAAAACGCTACCACTTATGGCTGTGATTTATGGCCATCTTACTCAGCCCCCCTCCGCTCATCAGGTGCAGAGGATTCTTCCCATCAATGATGGGAAGAATTTTAGTGTTTAAAAAATGTAGAGAATCTCTCTCCTGCCACTCACACCATGAAGGCTACATCTTTTTCAGTGGGAGGGGGAGGGATTATAAAACCCAGAAGTGTGGGTGTGGCTCAGTCTCTGCATGATGGGGGAGGGAGAGGTCATGACTCTGTCTGAGCTGTGAATCAACTGAACACACTGAATGTTTACTGAACTGTGAGTGTGGTGTTTTGTGTGGTTTTATGGGGGTTTCACCCTGCTTGAAATGGTATGAAACTGCATTTGAATGTGGTGGCCTTGCACCCTGCATGAAATGTTATGAAACTGCATTTGAATGTGGTGTCGATGCACCCTGTTTGAAGTGGTATGAAACTGCACTTGAATTTGGTGACCTTGCACCCTGGTTGAAGTGGTATGAAACTGCACTTGAATGTTGTGAACTTGCACCCTGCTCGAAGAGGTAAGAACTGCACTTGAATTTGGTGGCCTTGCACCCTGCTTAAAATGGTAAGGAAATGGATTTGAATTTGGTGGCCTTGCACTCTGCTTGAAATGGAATTTCAAGGAATAGCCGTGTCAACTGCCAGCCCACCAGTCGTGAGTGAGCTGCCAACACATCAGGCTTGAGGGACTGAGCTGCCACACTAAGAATCCATTTGGTGCACAATGTCCATACTAGCCCTCTGGAGACCAGTAGTCCCTGCAGCCAACAACACCCATACCAGCGCTCCAGAAAGCCCCCCCACCCACTGGCCACCAATATTGGAATTGGTGGAGAGGTGGAATATTGCGTTGGGGGACCAGCCCTCCCGTGTGAACAAGGGACCCAACGGTTCCCACTTAGTCTAGTACCATTATATAAATATATACACACATGAATAAATAAACTGATAAAGTACAAATAACAGATAATGGGCTATTAATGTTCAGAGGTTTGTCCGAGCCAAGTTTAATAGCCTGATGGCTGTGGGGAAGTAGCTATTCCTGAATCTGGTCGTTGCAGTCTTCAGGCTCCTGTACCTTCTACCTGAAGGTAGCAGGGAGATGAGTGTGTGGCCAGGATGGTGCGGGTCCTTGATGATACTGCCAGCCTTTTTGAGGCAGCGACTGTGATAAATCCCCTCGATGGGAGGGAGGTCAGAGCCGATGATGGTCTGGGCAGTGTTTACTACTTTTTGTAATCTTTTCCTCTCCAGGTCGCTCAAGTTGCCGAACCAAGCCACGATGCAACCGGTCAGCAGGAAGCGGACTGGCCGAGTGAGAAAGCCAGCCGCCAGCGGAGTCAGCCCGGACGTGAGACAAAGTCCACCAAGTGAAGAAAGGGCCTATCCCAGCTACACAGGGGTCTATCCCAGCTACACAGGGGTCTATCCCAGCTACACACTGGTCTATCCCAGCTACACAGGGGTCTATCCCCAGCTACACTGGTCTATCCCCAGCTACACAGGGGTCTATCCCCAGCTACACAGGGGTCTATCCCAGCTACACAGGGGTCTATCCCAGCTACACACTGGTCTATCCCAGCTACACAGGGGTCTATCCCAGCTACACAGGGGTCTATCCCAGCTACACGCTGGTGTATCCCAGCTACACAGGGGTCTATCCCAGCCACACAGGGGTCTATCCCAGTTACACAGGGGTCTATCCCCAGCTACACTGGTCTATCCCAGCTACACACTGGTCTATCACAGCTACACACTGGTCTATCCCAGCTACACAGAGGTCTATCCCCAGCTACACTGGTCTACCCCCAGCTGCACACTGGTCTATCCCAGCTACACACTGGTCTTTTTGAGGCAGCGACTGCGATAAATCCCCTCGATGGGAGGGAGGTCAGAGCCGATGATGGTCTGGGCAGTGTTTACTACTTTTTGTAATCTTTTCCTCTCCAGGTCGCTCAAGTTGCTGAACCAAGCCACGATGCAACTGGTCAGCAGGAAGCGGACTGGCCGAGTGAGAAAGCCGGCCGCCAGCGGAGTCAGCCCGGACGTGAGACAAAGTCCAGCCAAGCGAAGAAAGGTCCTATCCCAGCTACACAGGGGTCTATCCCAGCTACACAGGGGTCTATCCCAGCTACACACTGGTCTATCCCAGCTACACAGGGGTCTATCCCCAGCTACACTGGTCTATCCCCAGCTACACAGGGGTCTATCCCCAGCTACACAGGGGTCTATCCCCAGCCACACAGGGGTCTATCCCAGCTACACACTGGTCTATCCCAGCTACACAGGGGTCTATCCCAGCTACACACTGGTCTATCCCCAGCTACACACTGGTCTATCCCAGCTACACACTGGTCTATCCCAGCTACACAGGGGTCTATCCCAGCTACACACCGGTCTATCCCAGCTACACACCGGTCTATCCCAGCTACACAGGGGTCTATCCCAGCTACACAGGGGTCTATCCCCAGCCACACAGGGGTCTATCCCAGCTACACAGGGGTCTATCCCGAGCCACACAGGGGTCTATCCCAGTTACACAGGGGTCTATCCCAGCTACACAGGGGTCTATCCCAGCTACACTGGTCTATCCCCAGCTACACTGATCTATCCCAGCTACACAGGGGTCTATCCCAGCTACACAGGGGTCTATCCCCAGCTACACACTGGTCTATCCCCAGCTACACACTGGTCTATCCCAGCTACACACTGGTCTATCCCCAGGTACACAGGGGTCTATCCCCAGCTACACAGGGGTCTATCCCAGCTACACAGGGGTCTATCCCAGCTACACAGGGGTCTATCCCAGCTACACACTGGTCTATCCCAGCTACACAGGGGTCTATCCCAGCTACACAGGGGTCTATCCCCAGCTACACTGGTCTATCCCCAGCTACACAGGGGTCTATCCCCAGCTACACAGTGGTCTATCCCAGCTACACACTGGTCTATCCCAGCTACACAGGGGTCTATCCCCAGCTACACAGGGGTCTATCCCCAGCCACACAGTGGTCTATCCCAGCTACACACTGGTCTATCCCAGCTACACACTGGTCTATCCCAGCTACACAGGGGTCTATCCCAGCTACACAGGGGTCTATCCCAGCTACACAGAGGTCTATCCCCAGCTACACAGGGTTCTATCCCCAGCTACACTGGTCTATCCCCAGCTACACACTGGTCTATCCCAGCTACACAGGGGTCTATCCCAGCTACACACTGGTCTATCCCAGCTACACAGGGGTCTATCCCAGCTACACAGGGTTCTATCCCCAGCTACACTGGTCTATCCCAGCTACACACTGGTCTATCCCAGCCACACAGTGGTCTATCCCAGCTACACACTGGTCTATCCCAGCTACACAGGGGTCTATCCCCAGCTACACTGGTCTATCCCAGCTACACACTGGTCTATCCCAGCCACACAGTGGTCTATCCCAGCCACACAGTGGTCTATCCCAGCTACACAGGGGTCTATCCCAGCTACACAGGGGTCTATCCCAGCTACACAGGGGTCTATCCCCAGCCACACAGGGGTCTATCCCAGCTACACAGGGGTCTATCCCCAGCCACACAGGGGTCTATCCCCAGCTACACACTGGTCTACCCCAGCTACACATTGGTCTATCCCCAGCTACACACTGGTCTATCCCCAGCTACACACTGGTCTATCCTAGCTACACAGGGGTCTATCCCCAGCTACACACTGGTCTATCCCCAGCTACACAGGGGTCTATCCCCAGCTACACACTGGTCTATCCCAGCTACACAGCGGTCTATCCCAGCTACACAGGGGTCTATCCCAGTTACAGACTGGTCTATCCACAGCTACACAGGGGTCTATTCCAGCCACACAGGGGTCTATCCCAGTTACACAGGGGTCTATCCTATCTACACAGGGGTCTATCCCCAGCTACACACTGGTCTACCCCAGCTACACATTGGTCTATCCCCAGCTACACACTGGTCTATCCCAGCTACACAGGGGTCTATCCCCAGCTACACTGGTCTATCCCCAGCTACACAGGGGTCTATCCCCAGCCACACAGGGGTCTATCCCAGCTACACAGGGGTCTATCCCAGCTACACACTGGTCTATCCCAGCTACACACTGGTCTATCCCAGCTACACAGGGGTCTATCCCAGCTACACAGGGGTCTATCCCAGCTACACAGGGGTCTATCCCCAGCTACACTGGTCTATCCCAGCTACACACTGGTCTATCACAGCTACACACTGGTCTATCCCAGCTACACATCCCAGCTACACAGGGGTCTATCCCCAGCCACACAGGGGTCTATCCCAGCTACACAGGGGTCTATCCCCAGCCACACAGGGGTCTATCCCAGCCACACAGGGATCTATCCCCAGCCACACAGGGGTCTATCCCCAGCCACACACTGGTCTATCCCAGCTACACAGGGGTCTATCCCCAGCCACACAGGGGTCTATCCCCAGCTACACAGGGGTCTATCCCCAGCTACACAGGGGTCTATCCCTAGCTACACAGGGGTCTATCCCAGCTACACAGGGATCTATCCCAGCTACACAGGGGTCTATCCCCAGCTACACAGGGGTCTATCCCCAGCTACACACTGGTCTATCCCCAGCTACACACTGGTCTATCCCAGTTACACACTGGTCTATCCCCAGCTACACAGGGGTCTATCCCAGCCACACAGG
The DNA here is from genome assembly GCF_010909765.2 of Amblyraja radiata. Taxonomy (NCBI): domain Eukaryota; kingdom Metazoa; phylum Chordata; class Chondrichthyes; order Rajiformes; family Rajidae; genus Amblyraja; species Amblyraja radiata. The sequence goes on along the minus strand of NC_045961.1, from coordinate 186,587 downwards.
GGTCTATCCCAGTTACACAGGGGTCTATCCTAGCTACACAGGGGTCTATCCCAGCTACACTGGTCTATCCCCAGCTACACTGGTCTATCCCCAGCTACACAGGGGTCTATCCCCAGCTACACACTGGTCTATCCCCAGCTACACACTGGTCTATCCCCAGCTACACACTGGTCTATCCCAGCTACACAGGGGTCTATCCCCAGCTACACACTGGTCTATCCCAGCTACACAGGGGTCTATCCCAGCTACACACTGGTCTACCCCAGCTACACATTGGTCTATCCCCAGCTACACACTGGTCTATCCCCAGCTACACAGGGGTCTATCCCCAGCTACACACTGGTCTATCCCAGCTACACAGCGGTCTATCCCAGCTACACAGGGGTCTATCCCAGTTACAGACTGGTCTATCCACAGCTACACAGGGGTCTATTCCAGCCACACAGGGGTCTATCCCAGTTACACAGGGGTCTATCCTATCTACACAGGGGTCTATCCCAGCTACACACTGGTCTATCCCAGCTACACAGGGGTCTATCCCAGCTACACACTGGTCTATCCCAGCTACACAGGGGTCTATCCCCAGCTACACTGGTCTATCCCCAGCTACACAGGGGTCTATCCCCAGCTACACACTGGTCTATCCCAGCTACACAGCGGTCTATCCCAGCTACACAGGGGTCTATCCCAGTTACAGACTGGTCTATCCACAGCTACACAGGGGTCTATTCCAGCCACACAGGGGTCTATCCCAGTTACACAGGGGTCTATCCTATCTACACAGGGGTCTATCCCAGCTACACTGGGGTCTATCCCAGCTACACACTGGTCTATCCCAGCTACACAGGGGTCTATCCCCAGCTACACTGGTCTATCCCCAGCTACACAGGGGTCTATCCCCAGCCACACAGGGGTCTATCCCAGCTACACAGGGGTCTATCCCCAGCCACACAGGGGTCTATCCCAGCTACACAGGGGTCTATCCCAGCTTCACAGGGGTCTATCCCAGCTTCACAGGGGTCTATCCCAGCTACACAGGGGTCTATCCCCAGCTACACTGGTCTATCCCCAGCTACACTGCTCTATCCCAGCTACACAGGGGTCTATCCCAGCTACACAGGGGTCTATCCCCAGCTACACTGGTATATCCCCAGCTACACTGGTCTATCCCAGCTACACACTGGTCTATCCCCAGCTACACACAGGTCTATCCCCAGCTACACTGGTATATCCCCAGCTACACTGGTCTATCCCAGCTACACACAGGTCTATCCCCAGCTACACTGGTATATCCCCAGCTACACTGCTCTATCCCAGCTACACACTGGTCTATCCCAGCTACACAGAGGTCTATCCCCAGCTACACTGGTATATCCCCAGCTACACTGGTCTATCCCAGCTACACACTGGTCTATCCCCAGCTACACACAGGTCTATCCCAGCTACACACTGGTCTATCCCAGCTACACAGGGGTCTATCCCAGCTACACAGGGGTCTAGCCCAGCTCCACAGGGGTCTATCCCCAGCCACACAGGGGTCTATCCCAGCTACACAGGGGTCTATCCCCAGCTACACACTGGTGTATCCCAGCTACACAGGGGTCTATCCCCAGCTACACAGGGGTCTATCCCAGCTACACAGGGGTCTATCCCAGCTACACAGGGGTCTATCCCAGCTACACAGGGGTCTATCCCCAGCTACACACTGGTCTATCCGCAGCTACACTGGGGTCTATCCCAGCTACACAGGGGTCTATCCCCAGCTACACAGGGGTCTATCCCAGCCACACAGGGGTCTATCCCAGCCACACAGGGATCTATCCCCAGCCACACAGGGGTCTATCCCAGCTACACACTGGTCTATCCCCAGCCACACAGGGGTCTATCCCAGCTACACAGGGGTCTACCCCAGCTACACACTGGTCTATCCCAGCCACACAGGGGTCTATCCCAGCTACACAGGGGTCTATCCCCAGCCACACAGGGGTCTATCCCAGCCACACAGGGATCTATCCCCAGCCACACAGGGGTCTATCCCCAGCTACACAGGGGTCTATCCCCAGCTACACTGGTCTATCCCCAGCTACACTGGTCTATCCCAGCTACACACTGGTCTATCCCAGCTACACACTGGTCTATCCCAGCTACACAGGGGTCTATCCCAGCTACACAGGGGTCTAGCCCAGCTCCACAGGGGTCTATCCCCAGCTACACACTGGTGTATCCCAGCTACACAGGGGTCTATCCCCAGCTACACAGGGGTCTAGCCCAGCTACACAGGGGTCTATCCCCAGCTACACACTGGTCTATCCGCAGCTACACTGGGGTCTATCCCAGCTACACAGGGGTCTATCCCCAGCTACACAGGGGTCTATCCCAGCCACACAGGGGTCTATCCCAGCTACACAGGGGTCTATCCCCAGCTACACACTGGTCTATCCGCAGCTACACTGGGGTCTATCCCAGCTACACAGGGGTCTATCCCCAGCTACACAGGGGTCTATCCCAGCCACACAGGGGTCTATCCCAGCTACACAGGGATCTATCCCAGCTACACAGGGGTCTATCCCAGCTACACAGGGGTCTATCCCCAGCTACACTGGTCTATCCCCAGCTACACTGCTCTATCCCAGCTACACAGGGGTCTATCCCAGCTACACACTGGTCTATCCCAGCTACACAGTGGTCTATCCCAGCTACACAGGGGTCTATCCCAGCTACACAGGGGTCTATCCCCAGCTACACTGGTCTATCCCCAGCTACACAGGGGTCTATCCCAGCTACACACTGGTCTATCCCAGCTACACACTGGTCTATCCCAGCTACACACTGGTCTATCCCAGCTACACAGGGGTCTATCCCAGCTACACACTGGTCTATCCCAGCCACACAGTGGTCTATCCCAGCTACACACTGGTCTATCCCAGCTACACAGGGGTCTATCCCAGCTACACAGGGGTCTATCCCAGCTACACAGGGGTCTATCCCAGCTACACAGGGGTCTATCCCCAGCCACACAGGGGTCTATCCCAGCTACACAGGGGTCTATCCCCAGCCACACAGGGGTCTATCCCCAGCTACACACTGGTCTACCCCAGCTACACATTGGTCTATCCCCAGCTACACACTGGTCTATCCCCAGCTACACACTGGTCTATCCTAGCTACACAGGGCTCTATCCCCAGCTAACACTGGTCTATCCCCGGCTACACAGGGGTCTATCCCCAGCTACACACTGGTCTATCCCAGCTACACAGCGGTCTATCCCAGCTACACAGGGGTCTATCCCAGTTACAGACTGGTCTATCCACAGCTACACAGGGGTCTATTCCAGCCACACAGGGGTCTATCCCAGTTACACAGGGGTCTATCCTATCTACACAGGGGTCTATCCCCAGCTACACACTGGTCTACCCCAGCTACACATTGGTCTATCCCCAGCTACACACTGGTCTATCCCAGCTACACACTGGTCTATCCCAGCTACACAGGGGTCTATCCCCAGCTACACTGGTCTATCCCCAGCTACACAGGGGTCTATCCCCAGCCACACAGGGGTCTATCCCAGCTACACAGGGGTCTATCCCAGCTACACACTGGTCTATCCCAGCTACACACTGGTCTATCCCAGCTACACAGGGGTCTATCCCAGCTACACAGGGGTCTATCCCAGCTACACAGGGGTCTATCCCCAGCTACACTGGTCTATCCCAGCTACACACTGGTCTATCCCAGCTACACAGGGGTCTATCCCAGCTACACAGGGGTCTATCCCAGCTACACAGGGGTCTATCCCCAGCCACACAGGGGTCTATCCCCAGCCACACAGGGGTCTATCCCAGCTACACAGGGGTCTATCCCAGCTACACAGGGGTCTATCCCCAGCTACACTGGTCTATCCCCAGCTACACAGGGGTCTATCCCCAGCTACACAGGGGTCTATCCCAGCTACACAGGGATCTATCCCAGCTACACAGGGATCTATCCCAGCTACACAGGGGTCTATCCCAGCTACACTGGTCTATCCCCAGCTACACTGGTCTATCCCCAGCTACACTGCTCTATCCCAGCTACACAGGGGTCTATCCCAGCTACACAGGGGTCAATCCCAGCTACACACTGGTCTATCCCAGCTACACACTGGTCTATCCCAGCTACACAGGGGTCTATCCCAGCTACACAGGGGTCAATCCCAGCTACACAGGGTTCTATCCCCAGCTACACTGGTCTATCCCCAGCTACACAGGGGTCTATCCCAGCTACACAGGGGTCTATCCCAGCTACACTGGTCTATCCCCAGCTACACTGGTCTATCCCAGCTACACAGGGGTCTATCCCAGCTACACACTGGTCTATCCTAGCTACACAGGGGTCTATCCCAGCTACACAGGGGTCTATCCCAGCTACACAGGGGTCTATCCCCAGCCACACAGGGGTCTATCCCAGCTACACAGGGGTCTATCCCAGCTACACAGGGGTCTATCCCAGCTACACAGGGGTCTATCCCCAGCCACACAGGGGTCTATCCCAGCTACACAGGGGTCTATCCCAGCTACACACTGGTCTATCCCAGCTACACACTGGTCTATCCCAGCTACACAGGGGTCTATCCCAGCTACACACGGGTCTATCCCAGCTACACAGGGGTCTATCACCAGCTACACAGGGGTCTATCCCAGCTACACAGGGGTCTATCCCAGCCACACAGGGGTCTATCCCAGTTACACACTGGTCTATCCCAGCTACACTGGTCTATCCCCAGCTACACTGGTCTATCCCCAGCTACACACTGGTCTATCCCCAGCTACACAGGGGTCTATCCCCAGCTACACACTGGTCTATCCCAGCTACACAGGGATCTATCCCAGCTACACACTGGTCTACCCCAGCTACACATTGGTCTATCCCCAGCTACACACTGGTCTATCCCCAGCTACACAGGGGTCTATCCCCAGCTACACACTGGTCTATCCCAGCTACACAGCGGTCTATCCCAGCTACACAGGGGTCTATCCCAGTTACAGACTGGTCTATCCACAGCTACACAGGGGTCTATTCCAGCCACACAGGGGTCTATCCCAGTTACACAGGGGTCTATCCTATCTACACAGGGGTCTATCCCAGCTACACACTGGTCTATCCCCAGCTACACAGGGGTCTATCCCCAGCTACACAGGGGTCTATCCCAGCTACACACTGGTCTATCCCAGCTACACAGGGGTCTATCCCCAGCTACACTGGTCTATCCCCAGCTACACAGGGGTCTATCCCCAGCCACACAGGGGTCTATCCCAGCTACACAGGGGTCTATCCCCAGCCACACAGGGGTCTATCCCAGCTACACAGGGGTCTATCCCCAGCCACACAGGGGTCTATCCCAGCCACACAGGGATCTATCCCCAGCTACACAGGGGTCTATCCCCAGCCACACAGGGGTCTATCCCAGCTACACAGGGGTCTATCCCCAGCTACACAGGGGTCTATGCCAGCTTCACAGGGGTCTATCCCAGCTACACAGGGGTCTATCCCCAGCTACACTGGTCTATCCCCAGCTACACTGCTCTATCCCAGCTACACAGGGGTCTATCCCAGCTACACAGGGGTCTATCCCAGCTACACACTGGTCTATCCCAGCTACACAGAGGTCTATCCCCAGCTACACTGGTATATCCCCAGCTACACTGGTCTATCCCAGCTACACACTGGTCTATCCCCAGCTACACACAGGTCTATCCCAGCTACACACTGGTCTATCCCAGCTACACAGGGGTCTATCCCAGCTACACAGGGGTCTAGCCCAGCTCCACAGGGGTCTATCCCCAGCCACACAGGGGTCTATCCCAGCTACACAGGGGTCTATCCCCAGCTACACACTGGTGTATCCCAGCTACACAGGGGTCTATCCCCAGCTACACACTGGTCTATCCCAGCTACACACTGGTCTATCCCAGCTACACAGGGGTCTATCCCCAGCTACACAGGGGTCTATCCCAGCTACACAGGGGTCTATCCCAGCTACACAGGGGTCTATCCCCAGCTACACACTGGTCTATCCGCAGCTACACTGGGGTCTATCCCAGCTACACAGGGGTCTATCCCCAGCTACACAGGGGTCTATCCCAGCCACACAGGGGTCTATCCCCAGCCACACAGGGGTCTATCCCAGCTACACAGGGGTCTATCCCCAGCTACACACTGGTCTATCCGCAGCTACACTGGGGTCTATCCCAGCTACACAGGGGTCTATCCCCAGCTACACACTGGTCTATCCCCAGCTACACAGGGGTCTATCCCCAGCTACACAGGGGTCTATCCCAGCTACACACTGGTCTACCCCAGCTACACAGGGGTCTATCCCAGCTACACAGGGGTCTATCCCCAGCTACACACTGGTCTATCCGCAGCTACACTGGGGTCTATCCCAGCTACACAGGGGTCTATCCCCAGCTACACACTGGTCTATCCCCAGCTACACAGGGGTCTATCCCCAGCTACACAGGGGGTCTATCCCAGCTACACACTGGTCTACCCCAGCTACACAGGGGTCTATCCCAGCTACACACTGGTCTATCCCCAGCCACACAGGGGTCTATCCCAGCTACACAGGGGTCTATCCCAGCTACACAGGGGTCTATCCCAGCTACACAGGGGTCTATCCCAGCTACACACTGGTCTACCCCAGCTACACAGGGGTCTATCCCAGCTACACAGGGGTCTATCCCAGCCACACACTGGTCTATCCCCAGCTACACAGGGGTCTATCCCAGCCACACAGGGGTCTATCCCCAGCTACACACTGGTGTATCCACGGGTTCGCACTCCTCATCCTCTTGTGCTTCATGCTGGTTCGTTAACGTTCTCCTGCTGGTATGAACCGTCCTCTAGATGGCGGTGGTGATACATTTTAAATTCCCCAGCTTCAGATAGACATTATGATCATAGAGTCACAGAGCTGTGGGGACAGAGATACAGCACGGATAGAGGCCCTTCCGCCCACCATGTGATCACCCCGTACACTGGCACACATTGCACACCTGGGACACTTTACAATTTTTACGGAAGGCAATTGACCGAGAAATCTGTACGTCTTGGGAGCGTGGGAGCAGGCTGAGAAAACCCACGCGGTCACAGCGTGTACAAACTCCGTACAGACAGCACCCATAGTCAGGATTGAACCTGGGTCTAACGCGCTCTGAGGCAGCAACTCTACCGCTGCACCACCGTGTCGCCCATCCACACACTATTCCCTGCACCTTCATGTGCTTAACTCTCGATGTGTTCAAGAGAGAGTTAGATTGAGCTCTTAGGGCTAACGGGAGAAGGTAGGAATTGGGTACCGATTCTGGATGATCAGCCATGAACATATTGAATGCCGGTGCTGGCTCGAAGGGCCGAATGGCCTACTCCTGCACCTATTTTCTAGGTTGGAGGAAGGGACTGCAGATGCTGGTTTAAACTGAAGATGGACACAAAAAGCTGGAGTAACTCAGCGGGACAGGCATCATCTCTGGAGAGAAGGAATGGGCAACCTTTCGGGTCGAGACCCGTCTGAAGAAGGGCCTCGATCCCAAAGCGTCACCCATTCCTTCTTTCCAAAGATGTTGCCTGCCCCGCTGAGTTCCTCCAGTTCTTTGTGTCTGTTTTCTATCTTTCTGTCTAAATGCCTCTTAGACGCCACTGTATTATATGCTTCCACCACCACCCCTGGCATTGCGTTCCAGACCTCTCACTTTAAAAAAAAAAATACTTGCTCCGCACATCTCCACTAAATTTTCACCCTCTCACCTTAAAGCTGTGCCCTCTAGTGATGGACCTTTGCACCCTGGGAAATAAGGGCCCGAGGAAAAGTCCTGCCCCGAAACATCACCCATCCTTCTTCTCCAGAGATGCTGCCTGACCCGCTGAGATACTCCAGCACTCTGTGTAACGTCACCTATCCATGTTCTACGCAGATGCTGCCTGACCCGCTGAGTTACTCCAGCACTCTGTGAAACGTCACCTATCCATGTTCTCCACAGATGCTGCCTGACCCGCTGAGTTACTCCAGCACTCTGTGAAACGTCACCTATCCATGTTCTCCACAGATGCTGCCTGACCCGCTGAGTTACTCCAGCACTCTGTGGCGGAAACCAGCATCTGCAGTCTGAAGAAGGGTCTCGACCCGAAACGTCACCTATTCCTTCGCTCCATAGATGCTGCCTCACCCGCTGAGTTTCTCCAGCATTTTTGTCTACCTTTGATTTTTCCAGCATCTGCAGTTCTTCATTACACATCTGCAGTTCTCTGTTTCTTTTTGTTTGATGTACATGTTCATTAGTTCCATTCAGCCCATCAAGTCTACTCTGCCATGGCTGATCTATCTGTCCCCCTTAACCCCATTCTCCTGCCTTCTCCCCACAACCCCCTGTGCCCATAACTAATCAAGAATCGATCTGTCTCTGCCCTAAAAATATCCACTGACTTGTCCTCCACAGCCGCCTGTGACAATGACTCCCACAGATTCACTAACCTCTGACTAAAGAAATTCCTCCTCATTTCCTTCCTAAAGGAACGTCCTTTAATTCTGAGGCTATGACCTCTGGTCCTAGACTCTCCCACTAGTGGAAACATCCTCTCCACATCCACTCTATCCAGGTCTTTCACTATTCTGTATGTTTCAATGACCGCATGGTTTTTCTCAGCCTGCTCCCCTCCCACGCTCATCCTTCTAAACTCCAGCGAGTACCGGCCGTCAAACGCTCATCATATGTTAACCCAATCATGACTGGGATCATTCTTGTAAACCTCCTCTGGACCCTCTCCAGAGCCAGCACATCCTTCCTCAGATATGGGGCCCAAATTTGTTCACAATACTCCAAATGTGGCTTGACCAGCGCCTTATAGAGCCTTTAGCTTTACATCCCTTGTTTTGTATTCTAGCCCTCTTGAAACAAATGCTAGCATTGCGTTTGCCTTCCTTACTATCGTTTAGACTTTTTGGGAACGTGGCAATCCTCGCCCTTAATCCGTGCCAAGATGAATTCTTGTGGTCATGTTGGGAACTTTATCATTGGGGAGTAGAGGATGCAACAATGAGATCATCTGATGTTGCAAACTTGGGGAGTATTTTTTGTGTGAACAGGAGTGAAATGATAACCAGCAGACACAGACAGTAATCAAGGTGCATGGGAAATCACCTCCCACTGAATAAGGTGAGCCAAAGGGCTTGTTTCAAGCCAATTAGTAGACTGGGCATTTGTTTTGTTGAACACCTTCATTCAGTCCGTCTGTGCCTACCTGGTCATAACTGGTTGCTAAACGCTTTAATTCCCCTTCCCATTCCCACATTGACCGCCGGCCTGCAGCCTGTAACATCCTGAAGTCGCGGTCTCCGGTAACAAAGTGCCGATTTGGGACCTCCAAGCCACGAGTGTGTTCGACCGTCCCGACGTCGGAGTTTGGATCATCCCGACGAGAGGGCCTGTACATCGGGCCGTCCGTAGCAGCGACTATGGAGGGTTCATGGCCCCGACCATGGATGAACAAAGGAGGAGGACTGACTGAACTTTGTTGCCTTCCACTACAGTGAAGAATGCTGTGGTGGATGTTTGTGTTCAATCTTATTGTGTATTGTGTGTTTTTGTAAGTGTATCACTGCTGGCAAATTCATTTCACTGCACCTTCGGGTGCATGTGACGAATAAAGTTGACTTTGACTTTGACCTTTCTGTCCTGGGCCTCCTCCATTGTCAGAGTGAGGCCCAGCGCAAATTGGAGGAACAGCATCTCATATTTCACTTGGGGCCGTTTACGCCCCAGCGGTATGAACATTGATTTCTCTAACTTGAAGTAACCCTTGCATCCCCCCTCTCTCCCCCACCCAAGTCATGTTACCAGCTTCAATCATCAGTCTCATTGTCTGCAACTCTTTTTCACCTAGCCCATAGCTAACAATGGCCTGTTTCCTTTATCATTGCATATCTTTCACTCATTAGTTCTATATCTCACCATTACACCGTCTATATCTCTCATTTCCCATTCCCCTGACTCACCGTCCGAAGAAGGGTCTCGACCTGAAAAGTCACCTCATCCTTTTCCCCAGAGATGCTGTCTGACTCACTGAATTACTCCAGTTTTCTGGGTCTATCTTCAGCTTACAAACCTGTATGTTTGGGAGTGTGGGAGGAAACTGCCTCACCCGGAGAAAACCCACGCGGTCAAATCAAGAGTGAAGAGTGCACACATACTCAATAAATAACAAATATAGTGCAATAATAATAATAGTTTGTTGTAGTTCAGAGCTTGTTTGTTGTTGTGTTTAATAGCCTGCTGGTTGTGGGGAAGAGGCTGTTCCTGAACATGGACAGTACAGTTTTCAGGCTCCTGTACCTTCTTCCCGATGGCAGCGGTGAAATGAGAGTGTAGCCAGGATGGTGTGGGTCCTTGATGATGTTGGCTGCCTTTTGAGGCAGCGACTATGACAGATCCCTTCGATGGTGGGGAGGTCAGAGCCGGTGATGGACTGGGCAGTGGTCACAACTTTTCTGCAGTCTTTTCCGCTCCTGGACATTCAAGTTGCCGAACCAGGCCACGATGCAACCAGTCAGTATGCTCTCTACTGAGCACCTGTAGACGTTCAAGAGAATCCTCTTTGACATGCCGAATCTCCGTAATCTTCTCAGGAAGTAGAGACGCTGATGTGCTTTCTTTATAATTGCATAAGTGTGCAACTCCGCTCAGACTGCACCCATAGTCAGGATCGAACCCGGATTTCTGGCGCTGTAAGGCAGCCTCCATGCCGCCCTTTGCTTTGCATGCTATCCTGTCTGATCAGATAATACCATACGTAAATCCTGTCAATTTGATTAGAGCGGCACATGGAAACAGACTGGTTAGCATGCAACAACAGCTTTTCACTGTACCTCGGTACATGTGGCAATAATCAACTCAACCAGGTGGATCCAGGTGAGATGGAAACATAGATAGAAACATAGAAAATAGGTGCAGGAGGAGGCCATTCGGCCCTTCGAGCCAACATCGCCATCATTGCGATCATGGCTGATTGTCCCCAATCAATAACCCGTGCCTGCCCATATCCCTTGACTCCACCTTTGCCCGTGTGTGAATGTGTGTGAATGTGTGTGAATGTGTGTGAGTGATTGGTGGTGGTCGGAGGGGCCGTAGGCGCAGATTGGCAGCCACGCTTCCGTCAGTCTGCCCCAGGGCAGCTGTGGCTACAGAAGTAGCTTACCACCACCGAGTGTGACTGAGGAGTGAATGAATAATGCGATGTAAAGCGCCTTGAGTATTAGAAAGGCGCTATATAAATCCCATCCATTATTATTATTATTACTAGACCCTAGAGCTCCATCTAACTCTCTCTTAAATCCATCCAGTGATTTGGCCTCCACTGCCCTCTGTGGCAGGGAATTCCAGAAATTCACAACTCTCTGGGTGAAAAAGTTTTTCTCACCTCAGTCTTAAATCTTTATTCTAAGACTGTGGCCCTGGTTCTGGACTCGCCCAACATTGGGAAAATATTTCCTGCATCTAGCTTGTCCAGTCCTTTTATAATTTTATATGTTTCTATAAGATCCCCCCTCAACCTTCTAAACTCCAGTGAATACAAGCCTAGTTTTTCAATCTTTCCTCATATGACAGTCCCGCCATCCCAGGGATCAATCTCGTGAACCTACGCTGCACTGCCTCAATCACAAGGATGGCCTTCCACAAATAAGGAGACCAAAACTGTTCACAATACTCCAGATGTGGTCTCACCAGAGCCCTATACAACTGCAGAAGAACCTCTTTACTCCTATACTGAAATCCTCTTGTTATGAAGATGGGGTCCTTGGAAGATGGAGCCAGGGGGGCAATGAGGGGTGTGAGAGAGATGTTAGTCCGGAGTCTGGGAAGAACTTCCATGCTCTACCGAAGACGATGCCATGGTCTTCTACGACCAGCTGGGAGAGGCCCTCAATAGCATTGACGGTTTGTCTGCCTGTCAGCGTTAGCTTTGGGCATTTAGTGGTTTGGTTTAATACTTTCATTTGGAGATACAGCATGGAAACAGGCTCTTCATCCCTAGTATGTATGGAGTGGATGAGAAAATGGGATAACATAACTAGTGTGGACGGGTAATCGATGGGCTGAAGGGCCTGTTTCCATCTTTAAAGTTCACAAGTTCAGACTTTGTAGGAACAGAATTAGGCCATTCGGCCCATCATGTCTACTCCCCAATTCTATCATGGCTTTCCCTCTCCACCCCATCTTTAAACAAAACTAGTATTTCTGGTGTTTAAATGGCATCTTGTTGATCAATGTTGAAACAAAGAGAATGGCCTGGAGATGATGGAGGCCTGTTTCTCTTTACCTTTACAAGAGGAAACCAACTTTAATGCTTCCTGTCTGGCTCAGCTTGACTTCACTTTTATCCCCACATAGACCCGTAGTCCCGTTCATAAGTTCATTCTAGGAGCAGAATTAGGCCATTCAGCCCATCAAGTCTACTCCGCCATTCAATCATGGCTGATCTATCTCTCCCTCTCAACCCCATTCTCCTGCATTCTCCCCATATCCCCTGACACCCGTACTAATCAAGAATCTATCTATCTCTGCCTTAAGAATATCCATTGACTTGGCCTCCATGGCCTCCTATGGCAATGAATTCCACAGATTCACCACCTTCTGACTAAAGAAATTCGTCCTCATCTCCTTTCTAAAGGTATGTCCTTTAATGTGACCTCTAGTGCTAGACTCTCTAGGGGGGAACCGTTTTTCAATCAATTACCTCGATGGGGATGCAACTTTTCTCTTAGTCGCATCTTCGCTCCCCTCGTGGCCCAACAACTGGTTTGGTGCGACCTTTCTCGGAGACCCGCTTCAACAGCAGGCGTGGCAGCGGGGAATCGCAAGAAGTGCTCCGACCGCCGGTCTGCGGCCTATAACTTCGTGAAGCCACGGTCTGCAGAGCTTCTAGCCGTGAATTCCACTCACCACTCTCTGTGAGAAAAAGTGTTTCCTCGTCTCCGTTCTAAATGGCTTACCCCTTATTCTTAAAACCTTGAACCTTGAAGCTAGTGGAAACATCACATCCATCCGAGCCTTTCATTATCCTGTATGTTTCAATGAGGTCCCCCCCCCCCCCCATTCTTCTAAACTCCAGCGTGTCGACAAACGTTCATTAAAGCTTAATCTACTCATTATCCGCCAACTCAGACGGTGGGGTGAAGGCAAGTACGTTCACATCGCGGCTCCTGTTTCCACCACCATGCACAAGAAGCACAAGAAGCGCAAGACAGGCGCAAATGTATGCAGATGCCGAGAAGTGTGTTCAGCTCTGACTGGCTGCACAATTTCCAATCTTGTGTGATGTGGACTCGATAAGAAGAACTCAGACAGTAACCTCCTGCTGACCTTGCATGTCTGCTTCTGATGTATGTGGATCCCATGAAGCAAGCATTTCCTGCTCGGTCTGGCTTGCCTGAGGCTATAACTCACAAGTGGACACCTTGGTTTGGAAACAGCTCCATCCAACACAACAAATCACAGCAACTTGTTGATGCAGCCCAGACCATCACACAAACCAACCTCCCTTCCATTGACTCAATTTACACCGCACGCTGCCTCGGCAAGCCCAGCAGCGCAATCAAGGACCAGCCGCACCCTGCCCACTACCTCTTCTCCTCGCTCCCATCGGGCAAATGGTACAGAAGTGTGAAAACGCACACCTCCAGATTCTTCCCAGCTGTTATCAGGCAACTGAGCCATCTTACCACAACCAGAGAGCGGTCCTGAACTACTATCTACCTCATTGGAGACCCTCGGACTATCCTTGATTGGACATTGCTGGATTTACCTTGCACAAATTGCTATTCCCTTATCATGTACATATACACTGTAAATGGATCGATTGTAATCGTGCATAGACTGGACAGCACGCAACAAATACTTTTCACTGTACCTGGGTACAGGTGACAATAAACTAAGCTGACCTCTTACACATTAGGGGCAATTTTGCAGAGGGCCAATTAACCTGCAAACCCGCACATCTTTGAGGAAACTGGAGTACCCTGAAAGAAATACATACAGTTGTAGGAAGCAGGTGTAACTCCACTCAGCCAGCACCCGAGGTCAGGATCGAACCTGGGTCTCCACTGCTGTGATATCAGCTTAAATGCCACTACTGTATCTGCCTGCCTGCACTGTGGCTGCCCAAGGCAGCCCGTTCCAGTCACCCACCACCCTCTGTGTGAAAACATGCCCTGCACATCTCCTTTAAGCTTTGTCCCTCTGACTAAAGCAAGGCCCAATAGTCTTTGACATATCCACCCTGGGGCAAAGGTTCTGCCTGTCTACCCCATCGAAGCCTCTCATAATGTTATCAACTTCTATCAGGTCTCCCCTCAGCCTTTTAACGCTCCCAAGAAAACAATCCAAATTTGTTCAAGGTCTCAATAGCCAAGAGAATTAGAATTAGATTAGAATTAGATCCTTTATTTGTCATTCAGACCTTATGGTCTGAACGAAACGTCGTTACCTGCAGCCATACATACAATAATAAACAACAGAACAGACAGTAAACACAAATTAACATCCACCACAGTGAGTCCACCAAACACCTCCTCACTGTGATGGAGGCAAAAATCTTAGGGCTCCAGTCTCTTCCCTCCACTTCTCCCTCTGCGCTGACGCGATACCCCACCGGGCGATGGTAATCAGTACCGCGGCTCACCGAGCTCCGCAAACGGGCCGGTTCAAACTCCGCGGCCCGGGGGTGGTCGAAGCTGCCGCCCTCCAGTCCAGCAGACGCAGCTGTTGACGATGTCGTCCACTGGCCCGCGGCCGAACCCCGGACTCAGGCCGCCACCGCCAGAACGCCGTCTCAGCCACCGAACCGGGTCGCCCTCACGTGAGCGGCGTTCCACCCTCGAGCCAGGCCGCCCTCACGGAATAGTCTCAGCCCCGCGCCAGGCCACCCTCACGGGAGCGCCGTTACTCTCGAGCCAGGCCGCCCTCACGGGAGCATCTCAGCCCCTCACGGGAGTGCCGCTACCCTCGAGCCGGGCCGCCCTCACGGGAGCGCCGTTACCCTCGAGCCAGGCCGCCCTCACGGGAGCATCTCAGCCCCTCACGGGAGTGCCGCTACCCTCGAGCTGGGCCGCCCTCACGGGAGCGCCGTTACCCTCGAGCTGGGCCGCCCTCACGGGAGCGCCGTTACCCTCAAGCTGGGCCGCCCTCACGGGAGCGTCTCAGCCCCGTGCCAGGCCGCCCTCACGGGAGCGCCGTTACCCTCGAGCTGGGCCGCCCTCACGGGAGTGCCGCTACCCTCGAGCCGGACCGCCCTCACAGGAGCGTCTCAGCCCCTCACGGGAGCGCCGTTCCAGCCCCGAGCCGGGCCGCCCTCACAGGAGCGAGCCCAGGGCGAGTCCTGACAGGCTCTGCCTCCGGAGCTTCGAGGTCGCCAGCTCCGCCATTAGGCCTCAGCGCAGACGGAGGCAGAGAAGGGGGATACGACAAGAAAGTCGCATTCCCCCGAAGGGAGAGACAGCAAGCCCTGTTTCAACCCCCCACCCCCACCCACACACATAACACAAACCTAAAAACCAAAAACTTAACTAAACAAGACGAAAAAAACAACACAAAAAAGTAAAAACAAACGGAATGCAGGCAAGCCACAGCCGCAGCCGTTCACCACTTCCGAAGAGACAATAGACAATAGGTGCAGGAGTAGGCCATTCAGCCCTTCGAGCCAGCACTGCCATTCCCCAACATCGGGAGCTATATTTAGCTTAGTTTAGAGATACAGTGCAGAAACAGGCTCTTCGGCCCACCGAGTCGGCACCGACCAGTGATCCCGCACATTAACACTACTCTACACAGATGTCTACTCTACAACATGGTAGCTAATGCCCTCTAATCCAGGCAGCATTCTGGTAAACCTCTTCTGCTCATTTGGAGAGGATTACTACCCTACACACGCTAGGGACAATTTTTACATTTACCAAGCCAATTAACCTACAAACCAAAGGAACCGGAGGAAACCGAAGATCTCGGAGAAAACCCACACAGGTCATGGGGAGAACGTGCAAACTCTGTTCCGACAGCACCCGTAGTCGGGATCGAACCCGGGTCTCCGGCGCTGCATTCGCTGTAAGGCAGCAACTCTACCGCTGAGCTACTGTGACCGTCCTAAAGCTGAGCTGATAGTAGAAAACAATTCTGAGAGGCTTAGCAAGGCTAGACCAGTGGCTCCCAACCTTGTTCGTCCCGTTTACCTCTGGCAACTTTAATAGCACATGTCAATGTTATTTCACTTATTTATGTACAACTAATGATGAACAGATACCAGTGTACCAGAACCAAACACAGTGCCAATGAGAACAAATATATGAACAAATCCAGAATCAACAAATTTACCCTTCGAGTAGGCGAAATGTACCCCCTGGGGGTGGGGTGAATATACCCCAGTTTGGGAACCCTTGGGCTAGACAATCAGAACATTTATCCCAGTATGAAAATCTCAAAGACTAGCTGTGTAAGTTAATTGGCTTGGTGTAAATGTAAAATTGTCCCTAGTCTGTGTAGTGTTAACGTGCGGGGATCACTAGTCGGTGCGGACTCGGTGGGCCGAAGGGCCTGTTTCTGCACTGTGTCTCTTACTAAACTAAACTAAACTAAACTGTTAGAATTCTGTGTAATTCTCTGCCTCAGGTGGAGGCCGGTTCTCTGGATACTTTTTTTTTTTTTTTTTTTTTTTTAATCAAAAAATGTATTCAATTATTAAAAATAATATTTACACTACAATAAAACAAGCCAGAACCCACCACCATAATACAATACAAACATGTATCCATAGTAAACTACTATACAACTATGATACAATCCTTATTGAGGATACATTCAACACCCTGCGGAGCCCAGCGGTCCCGGAACTCCCTCAGGGTGCCCGTAGACAGGGCAGTATTCCCTTTCTAACCCCACCCGGGCACGGACGTAACCCCGGAAAAGGGGCAGGCAGCTGGCTCGGGTAGAGCCCTCCACTGTCTGGCGCCGTGACTCGCGGATGGCCAGCTTGGCCAGGCCCAGGAGCAACCCAACCAGGACATCTTCAGCCCTACCCTCTCCCCTACGCACAGGGTGTCCAAAGATGAGGATGGTGGGTGAAAAATGCAGCCAGAAGGCAAGGAGCAGCCCCTTTAGATATTCAAACAGTGGCTGCAGCCTCCTGGAACACTGGTGGTGGGGGCAGATATGATAGTGACGTTTAAGAGGCTTGTAGATGGGCACGTGGAAATGTAGGGTATGGTGGGATATGGGTCATGTACAGGCAGATGAGATTAGTTCAGCTTGACATCATGTTCAGCGCAGTTATTGTGGGCCAAAGGGCCTGCTCTGCTCCTCTGCTGTTTTTTGTTATGTGTAGGAAGGAGCTGCAGATGCTGGTTATACACTGAGTATAGACACGGAAATGCTGGAGTAACTCAGCGGGACAGGCAGCATCTCCAGAGAGAAGGAATGGGTGACGTTTCGGG
The DNA here is from genome assembly GCF_010909765.2 of Amblyraja radiata. Lineage (NCBI taxonomy): Eukaryota > Metazoa > Chordata > Chondrichthyes > Rajiformes > Rajidae > Amblyraja > Amblyraja radiata. The sequence goes on along the minus strand of NC_045961.1, from coordinate 169,075 downwards.
TTAAAACCCTTCTACTGCATGCTCTGTGTTTCTACATAGAACAGGAACAGGGTTTTCATCCCACAATGTCTGTGCCGAACATGATGCCTACACCTTCTTCAGACTGACTTCTTCAGTCTGAAGAAGGGTCTCGACCCGAAACGTCACCTATTCCTTCGCCCCATAGATGCTGCCTCACCCACTGAGTTTCTCCAGCATTTTGTGTCTACCTTTGATTTTTCCAGCATCTGCAGTTCTTTCTTAAACATGATGCCTCGACCAGCTCTTATCTGCCTGTGCATAACCATCCATTTCCTGCATATCCATGCACCTGTCCAAATGAGTAGGAAGGGACTGCTGGTTTAAACAGAAGATAGGCACAAAATGCTGGAGTAACTCAGCGGGACAGGCAGCAACTCTGGAGAGAAGGAAAGAGTGATGTTTTGAGTCAAGACCCATCTTCAGACATAAGGTCTTAAGGGCCTGTCCCACTTACGCGACTTTTTCGGCGACTGCCGGCACCTGTCATAGGTCGTTACAGGTGGCCGAAAATGTTCAACATGTTGAAAATCCAGCGGCGACCAGAACAAGGTGCGACTCTTTGAGCGACTACTCACGACCATACAGGCTTCACCCCGCGACATGTCACCAGGATGTTCGCCTGTATGGTCGTGAGTCGTCTCCTCAGTCGCCCAAAGAGTTGTAGCATCTTTCTGGTCACCGCTGAATTTTCAACATGTTGAACATTTTCGGCGACCTCTGACAGGTGCCGGGAATCGCCGAAAAAGTTGCATAAGTGGGACAAGCCCTTGAAGGTCATAAGGAATAGAAGTGGAATAAGGTAATTCGGTCCATCAAGTGTACTCCACCATTCAATCATGGCTGATCTACCTCTCCCTGCTAACCCCATTCTCCTGCCTTCTCCACATCACCTCTGACACCAGACCTGAGTTACTCCAGCATTTTATGTCCATCTGCCTGTCCAAAAGTCCTGTGTTGGACTGAATGAGGCATAAATTCTCAGCGTCTGACTGTGAGGTGAGACTATGACCAATGAAAGCAAGGCTGATGAGTTGGAAAAACCAGTCATAACTCAGTGGGTAGATGATGCATCGAGAGGAGTTCTTCAAAGCATGTTGGATGGAGAGATGTGATCAGGGGCAGGGAAGGAATGGTTTAGAATGGAGGCATAGTAACCAACACATTGTGAATCAAACAATCTTCATTAGCAAATGCAGATTTGAAACACAAGCGCGTTAAGTGAGACCTCGAGCAAGTTGCTGTGGCTGTAGGACACTCCCGTTGACTGATGACCCCCAACCCCCTGCCAAACTCAGTCACGTGACCGCCCCAGTTCTACTGACGAGGGTTCGATCCACAAGTGGCTCAACCATCAGATGGCGCCAGAGGATTAATCAAAGACTAGGAGTGAATTAAATCCGACCGGGCAGGAATTCTCTGCCTCAGAGGGCGGTGGGTTATCTGGATACTTTCAAGAGAGAGCTAGATAGGGCTCTTAAAGATAGCAGAGTCAGGGGATATGGGGAGAAGGCAGGAACGGGGTACTGATTGGGGATGATCAGCCATGATCACATTGAATGGCGGTGCTGGCTCGAAGGGCCGAATGGCCTACTCCTGCACCTATTGTCTATTGAAGTGAGTGTCAAACAATACCGTCTGGAAATCAGAAAAAAACGGGATTGGAAAGCACAAAGCGCAGAGTTTGGGGGAAAGAATTGATCCATTTCCAGCTTAATTCACACGTTCCCAAGTTATAGTAGAATTACGCCATTCGGCCCATTGAGTCCACTCCGCCATTCAATCATGGCTTATCTCTGCCTCCTCATTCCATTTTCCTGCCTTCTCCCCGTAACCCTTGACACTCGTTCTAATCAAATTTTGGCTATTGGATAGACAAATTCTTGATTAAGACGGGTGTTTTGTGCTCGTCAGCCTGGGAAGGCAGTCCATCTAGGAGAGGGAAAACTGATTTAAAACCTCCACTGCCTTGTGGCCATATCCAGTCATGGAAAAGGCTCCTGGAGTAAACCACAAGAAAATCTGTAGTCGGAGCCCCTAAGGCAGTTTGTCGTTGTCTACAACCTCACGCTGGCAGCTCCTGCGACGGCGCTGGTGCCAAACTGTCACGGCCCTGCTGTTCCTTTGGATCGATCAGTGACGTGGAGAGGGGGGACGTGCTGCATGGGCAACAGCCTGTCTGTCCTCCATATGACATCGCCCAGGCTTGCACCCGACCAGTCATGACTGGGGGGGGGGGGGGGGGGGGGGGGGGGGTGGTTACTTTGTGTGATGAACTGGGCCACATCCACAACCCTCAGCAATCTTTTGTGGCCTTAGCAGAGATGCTATCTGAGCTGCTAAACATTATTTTGTTAATACATCGGCACATTCACAGATTAATAACGGTTAATACAACAGATGGCACAATGGGCTAAGTGTTTGGCTGGCGACCGGAAGGTAGCTGGTTCGAATCCCGCTTGGAGTGCATACTGTCGTTGTGTCCTTGGGCAAGACACTTCAACCACCTTTGCCTGTGTGTGTGGATGTAATTATGTGAAGCACTTTGGGGTCAATGCAAGTTGACTAAAAATGTGCTATATAAATAAAGACATTTAATTTAATACATAAGTACGTTCACAGATACAGAGCCTACACCGGCACTCCTACACCTTGCGCTGCCTCGGCAAGCCCAGCAGCATAATCAAGGACCAGTCTCACCCCCGGCCACTCCCTCTTCTCCCCTCTCCCATCGGGCATGAGGAACAGAAGTGTGAAAACGCACACCTCCAGATTCAGGGACAGTTTCTTCCCAGCTGTTATCAGGCAACTGAAGCATCCTATCACCAACTAGAGAGCGGTCCTGACCTACCATCTACCTCATTGGAGACCCTCGGATTATCTTTAATCAGACTTAACGGGACTATCTTGCACCAAACGTTATTCTTTTTATCTTGTAGCTATACACTGAGGACGGTAGTAACTGCAGTAACTTCTTCACACAGAGAGTTGTGAGTCTGTGGGATTCTCTGTCTCAGAGGGTGGTGGAGGCCGGTTCTCTAGATACTTTCAAGAGAGAGCTAGATAGGGTTCCAGTGACGTCAGTGAGTTCGCGGAAACAGTGACGGACTTCATCGCAACAATAACCGACAACATCGTCCCCACGGTAAGGGTAAGCACCGTTCCGAATCAAAGACCCTGGGTGGACAGGTCCGTTCTTGTTGCCTTGAATGCTCACACCGCTGCCTACAACTCGGGCCTGGCATCCGGAAACATGGACGTCTACAAGGCAGAGTCCTACCGACTGCGAAGGGTGGTGAAGGACGCAAAAAGGAGGTATATGGACACGATGGAATCACAGATGGAGCAGCAGGACACCAGACGCCTGTGGCAGGGGCTAAGGACTGTAACCAACTACCGGAGCACCCCCCCCCCCCCATCCGCAAGTGCCGGCACCTCCCTAGCTGATGACTTTAACTCCATTTACGCTCGTTTCGAGAGGGGCAACACCACTCCAGGTCTGCCGACTATCGACAATACCGCTAGCGGGCTGGCTACCGAAGCTGAAGGGAGGAATGTGCACACATTCTCGCTGTCCGAGCATGACATGAGGAGGGCTCTGACACGGGTGAACACGAGAAAAGCTGCAGGCCCCGATGGCATCTCGGGGCGAGTACTCAAGTCCTGTGCTACGCAGCTAGCTCCAGTGCTCACTACAATATTCAACCTCTCCCTGGACAAGTCCGTGGTCCCTGCCTGCTTCAAAAGATCCATAATTGTACTAGTACATAAAAATGCCTCCCCAGCCTGTCTGAATGACTACCGTCTGGTGGCCCTTACCTCGGTAGTCATGAAATGCTTTGAGAGGCTGGTGAAGAAACACATCTGCGCCTTCCTCCCTCGCAACATGGACCCGTTGCAGTTCGCATACCGTCCGAACAGATCTACGGACGATGCGGTCTCCCAGGTTTTGTACACCGCTCTCTCCCATCTTGACAGCCAGAAGGGGAGCTACATGAGGATGCTGTTCATAGACTTCAGTTCAGCCTTCAACACGATAGTCCCCACCAGACTGGCTGAGAAGCTACTGGAATTGGGGCTCAACACCCCCCGTGTGCCTGGGTCCTGGACATTCTCTCCACCAGGCCCCAGGTGGTCAAGATGGGAGGAAATACATCGAAGTCCCTCACCCTGAGCACAGGATCCCCCCAGGGTTGCGTCCTCAGCCCCCTACTGTACTCCCTGTACACACATGACTGTGTGGCTAGGTTCAGCTCCAACTCAATAATCAAGTTTGCTGATGTCACTGTGGTGGTGGGCTTGATCTCAGACAACTATGAGAAGGCCTACCGGGTGGAGGTGGCTGATCTGGCACTCTGGTGTCAGGACAACAGCCTCCTCTTGAACATCAAAAAAAACAAAGGAGCTGATCGTGGACTTTAGGAGGGCACATCATCCGAGGACGTACACACCGTTGAAGATAAATGGGGATACTGTGGGTGAGCTGTTTTAAATACCTGGGAGTCCACATCTCTGAGGATATGACATGGACATCACACGCTGCAGCACTCGTGAGTAAGGCAAGGCAGAGCCTTTACCACCTCAAGCAATTGAGGAAATTCAGAGTCTCTCTGAGGATCCTCCAGTGCTTCTACTCAGTGGCTGTGGAAAGCATCTTGTCCGGAAATATTACAATCTGAATTGGGAATTGCTCTGCCCAGGACAAGAAGGCTCTGCAGAGAGTAGTACGTTCGGCCGAACGCACTATGGGAACTTCACTCGCCCCTCTGCAGGACCTATACATCAGAAGGTGTAACTCCAGAGCCAATAAGATCATGGGAGACCCCTTCCACCCCAGCAACGGACTGTTCCAGCTGCTACGGTCAGGCAAACGCCTCTGTTGCCATGCCATGAGAACGGAGAGGATGAGACGGAGTTTCTTCCCAGAGGCCATCAAGACTGTAAACTCCTATCTCACCAGGGACTAACTTTAGTGTAACATTCTACTGTTTTTTTTAAATTGCTGTTTTTTTTAACTTTTTCCTTCCTCCCACAATATGCAATATAGAAACATAGAAACATAGAAAATAGGTGCAGGAGGAGGCCATTTGGCCCATCGAAGCCAGCACCGCCATTCATTGTGATCATGGCTGATCGTCCCCAATCAATAACCCGTGCCTGCCTTCTCCCCGTATCCCTTGATTCCACTAGCCCCTCGAGCTCTATCTAACTCTCTTAAATCCATCCAGTGATTTGGCCCCCACTGCCCTCTGTGGCAGGGAATTCCATAATTCACAACTCTCTGGGTGAAAACGTTTTTTCTCACCTCAGTCTTAAATGACCTCCCCTTTATTCTAAGACTGTGGCCCCTGGTTCTGGACTCACCCAACATTGGGAACATTTTTCTTGTCCAGTACTTTTATAACCTTATATGTTTCTATAAGATACCCCCTCATCCTTCTAAACTCCAGTGAATACAAGCCTAGTCTTGCTGTCTCCTCCCCTTCCTTAACCCTCGAGCTGTCTCCTCCCATCCCCCCGCCCTCGGGCTCCTCCTCCTCCCTTTTTCCTTCCTTCTCCCCCCCCCCCTATCAGTCTGAAGAAGGGTTTCGGCCCGAAACGTCACCTATTTCCTTCGCTCCATAGATGCTGCTGCACCCGCTGACTTTCTCCAGCATTTTTGTGTACCTTCGATTTTCCAGCACCTGCAGTTCCTTCTTGAACACCTAGTCTTTTCAATCTTTCCTCATATGACAGTCCCGCCAACCCAGGGATCAATCTCGTGAGCCTACGCTGCACTGCCTCAATCACAAGGATGTCCTTCCTTAAATTAGGAGACCAAAACTGTACACAATACTCCAGATGTTGGCTCTCCAGAGCCCTATACAACTGCAGAAGAACCTCTTTACTCCTATACTGAAATCCTCTTGTTATGAAGGCCAACATTCCATTAGCTTTCTTCACTGCCTGCTGTACCTGCACGCCAACTTTCAGTGACCGGTGTACAAGGACATCCAGGTCTCGCTGCACCTCCCCCTTACCTAACCTAACCCCATTGAGATAATAATCTTCCCCCTTGTTTTTGCCGCCAAAGTGGATAACCTCACATTTATCCAATCCAATCCAATCCAACTTTATTTGTTAAGCACTTTAAGACAACCAATGTTGACCAAAGTGCTGTACAGAAGAATAAACAAGACATCATAAACAGACAACATAACAGAACATAACATAACAGCTCACATAAGGCGCAAAAATTACATATGAAATACAACAATAAATTAAAAGACATAAAACATGAGTAAAAATAATAGCCACGCAATAAAAGCAATCAAAATAAGAAATTAAATCAAGTAAATAAAGTCGACATCTTACTGTGTACCAAAGGCCACGGAGAAGAGATGGGTTTTAAGAAGTGATTTAAAAACAGACAGAGAAGAGGCCTGTTTAATGTGGAGAGGCAGATCGTTCCATAATTTGGGTGCCGACACAGCAAATGCACGGCCCCCTCTGAGCTTCCGCTTAGTTTTAGGCCCACTCAGGAGCAGCTGATTATCTGACCTGAGAGAGCGGGCGGGTGTATAAGGGTGTAGAAGCTCAGATAGGTAGGGCGGGGCAAGACCATTCAGGGTTTTAAAAGCAAATAAAAGAATTTTAAAATGGATCCTAAACTGAATAGGCAACCAGTGGAGTGAGGCTAAAATGTGCGAAATGTGCTCATGTTTACGTGTGCCAGTTAAAAGACGTACAGCTGCATTCTGTACCATCTGGAGACGGGCGATGGAGGACCCACTAACCCCCACATACAGTGCATTGCAGTAATCCAGCCGAGTGGTAACAAAGGCGTGGATTACCATCTCAAAGTGATGCCTTGACAGATTTGGCTTTATTTTGGCCAGCTGCCTCAAATGGAAAAAGCTTGATTTAACAACAGCCTTGATCTGACTGTCAAATTTAAACTCAGGGTCCACTTTAACCCCTAGGTTTGTGATGCTTGGTTTGATATACTGGGCCAGGGAGCCCAGATCTACAGGGGGGGCCCCAGTGGTGCCACCAAAAACCATTACTTCCGTCTATTTATCATTAAATTTTAAAAAGTTCAGAGCCATCCAGGCCTTTATGTCGTTGAGACACTCAAGTAACAGTCCGACAGAGTGTTCATCCTTCTTTTTAAGAGGCACATAAATGTGACTGTCGCCTGCATAAAAGTGGAATGAAATTTCATGTTTCCTAAGTATGGAACCAAGTGGGAGCAAATAGAGAGAAAAGAGGAGAGGGCCAAGAACTGAGCCCTGTGGGACCCCACACGAGAGAGGAGCAGAGGAGGATACAGAGTCCCAAATTTATCTATATTATACTGCATCTGCCACGCATCTGCCCACTCACTCAACCTGTCCAGGTCACCCTGCAACCTCCTAACATCCTCTTCACAGTTCACACTGCCACCCAGCTTTGTGTCATCCACAAACGTGCTAGTGTTTCTCCCAATTCCCTCTTCCAAATCATTAATATATATGGTAAACAGTTGCGGCCCCAACATCGAGCCTTGCGGCACTCCACTCGCCACTGCCTGCCATTCTGAAAAGGACCCGTTCACTCCTACTCTTTGCTTCCGGTCTGCCAACCAATTTTCTATCCATGTCAACACCCTACCCCCAATGCCATGTGTTCTAATTTTAGTCACCAGTCTCCCGTGCGGGACCTTATCAAAGGCTTTCTGAAAGTCTCGATACACTACATCCACTGGCACCCCTTCATCCATTTTACTTGTCACATCCTCAAAAAATTCCAGAAGATTAGTCAAGCATGATTTCCCTTTCATAAATCCATGTTGACTTGGACTAATCCTTTTACTGCTATCCATATTCCCCATTATTACCTCTTTAATAATTGACTCCAGCATCTTTCCCACCACCGAAGTCAGGCTAACTGGTTTGTAATTCCCCGTTTTCTCTCTCGCTCCTTTCTTGAAAAGTGGGATGACATTAGCTATCCTCCAATCCACAGGAACTGATCCTGAATCTATTGAACATTGGAAAATTATCCCCAATGCGTCCACTATTTCTAGAGCCACCTCCCTGAGGACCCTGGGATGCAGACCATCAGGCCCAGGGGATTTATCATCCTTCAGTCCCATTAGCCTACCCAATACTATTTCTCACCTAATGAAAATTTATTTCAGTTCCTCTAACTCCTTAGATCCTCTGTCCTCCAGTACATCTGGGAGATTGTTTGTGTCAGATCCGAAGTACCTATTCAACTCTTCTGCCATTTCCTTGTTGCCCATAATAATTTCACCCGTGTCTGCCTTCAAGGGACCCACATTTGACTTTGCTACTCTTTTTCCCTTAACATATCTAAAGAAGCTTTTACTGTCCTTCTTTATATTCCTGGCCAGCTTCCCCTCGTACTTCATCTTTTCAGCCCGTATTGCCCGTTTTGTTTCCTTGTGTTGTCCTATGAAGGTTTCCCAATCCTCTGGCTTCCAGCTACTCTTTGCTGTGTTATACATCTTTTCTTTTAGTTTTATTCTATCCCTAACTTCTCTTGTCAGCCACGGTTGCCTCCTACTCCCCTTAGAATCTTTCTTCCTTTTTGGAATGAAATGATCCTGCATCTCCCGGATTATGCCCAGAAATTCCTGCCATTGTTGTTCCACCATCATTCCTGCTAGGATCCCTTTCCAGTCTACCTTGGCCAGCTCCCCTCTCATGCCTTCATAGTCCCCTTTGTTCAACTGCATCACTGCCACTTCCGATTTAACGTTCTCCTTCTCAAATTGCAGATTAAAACTAATCATATTATGATCACTACCTCCAAGCGGTTCCTTTACCTTGAGTTCTCTTATCATATCTGGTTTATTGGACAACACTAAATCCAGAATTGCCTTTTCTCTGGTCGGCTCCATTACAAGCTGCTCTTAGAATCCATCTCGGAGGCATTCTACAAACTCTCTTTCTTGGGGTCCTGAACCAACCTGATTTTCCCAGTCTACCTGCATATTGAAATTCCCCATCACAGTGGTGTTACCTTTGTTACATGGCAGTTTTAACTCCTGCTGCAACTTACACCCTACATCCGGGCTACTATTTGGGGGTCTGTAAATAACACCAATTAGTGTCTTCTTGCCTTTACAATTCCTCAACTCAATCTACAGTGATTCTACCTCATCAGTCCCTATGTCTTCCCTCGCAAGGGACTGAATTCCATCCCTCACCAGCAGAGGGGGTCTCCTCTGCCCACCTGCATATCCTTTCTATAGGATGTATAACCCTGAATATTAAGTTCCCAGGCCCGATCCTCCTGCAGCCACAATATCATATCTACCAACCTCTAACTGAGCCTCAAGCTCATCTACTTTACATCTTATACTTCGCGCATTCATATACAATACTTTTAATTCCTTACGTATCTCACCTTTCACATCAAATTCAGATTCAGATTCAGATTCAACTTTAATTGTCATTGTCCGTGTACAGTACAGAGACAACAAAATGCATTTAGCATCTCCCTGGAAGAGCGACATAGCATATGATTTGAATAAATATTTACATTAGCATATATACAGACATAGTGTTTTTCCTGTGGGAGGAGTGTCCGGGGGGGGGGGTGATTGGCAGTCACCGAGGTACGTTGTTGAGTAGAGTGACAGCCGCCGGGAAGAAGCTGTTCCTGGACCTGCTGGTCCGGCAACGGAGAGACCTGTAGCGCCTCCCGGATGGTAGGAGGGTAAACAGTCCATGGTTGGGATGAGAGCAGTCCTTGGCGATGCTGAGCGCCCTCCGCAGACAACGCTTGCTTTGGACAGACTCAATGGAGGGGAGTGAGGAACCGATGATGCGTTGGGCAATTTTCACCACCCTCTGCAATGCCTTCCGGTCAGAGACAGAGCAGTTGCCATACCATACTGTGATGCAGTTGGTAAGGATGCTCTCGATGGTGCAGCGGTAGAAGTTCACCAGGATCTGAGGAGACAGGTGGACCTTCTTCAGTCTCCTCAGGAAGAAGAGACGCTGGTGAGCCTTCTTGATCAGAGTTGAGGTATTGTGGGTCCAAGAGAGGTCATCGGAGATGTTAACACCCAGGAATCTGAAGCTAGAAACACGTTCCACCTCCGTCCCGTTAATGTGGATGGGGGTGTGCGTGCCGCCCCTGGACTTCCTGAAGTCTACAATGAGCTCCTTGGTCTTCTTGGAGTTAAGGGCCAGGTTGTTGTCAGCGCACCATGCTGCTAAGTGCTGGACCTCCTCCCTGTAGGCCGACTCATCGTTGTTGCTGATGAGGCCAATCACCGTTGTATCATCTGCGTACTTGATGATGGTGTTAGTACCATGTACAGGTGTGCAGTCATAGGTGAAGAGGGAGTAGAGGAGGGGGCTCAGCACACAGCTCTGTGGAACGCCAGTGTTCAGGGTGAGGGTTGAAGAGGTGTGCTTGTCTAACCTAACAGACTGTGGTCTGTTGGTTAGAAAGTCCAGTATCCAGTTGCAGAGGGAGGGGTCGATGCCCAGGTCACCGAGTTTGGTGATCCGTTTAGAGGGTATAATGGTGTTGAATGCTGAGCTGTAATCGATTAACAGCTTTCTTACGTAAGTGTCTCTGTTGTCGAGGTGGGAGAGGGCGGAGTGAAGTGCCGTTGAGATGGCATCCTCCGTACTCCTGTTCTTGCAGTAGGCAAACTGATAGGGATCCAGTGTGGGGGGTAGGCAGCTTTTGAGGTGTGCCAGGACCAGCCACTCTAAGCACTTGGTGATGATGGGGGTAAATGCAACTGGGCGGAAGTCGTTGAGGCTTGCCGCAGTGGAGTGTTTTGGCACTGGCACGATGGAGGTGGTTTTAAGGCACGTGGGGACAACTGCTTGGGCAAGTGACAGGTTGAAGATGTCAGTCCAGACGTCTGTCAGCTGCGCAGCACAGGCCCTGAGCACGCGCCCGGGGATGCCGTCAGGGCCAGCAGCCTTACGTGCATTAACCCTACTCAGTGCTAAGTATACGTCGTAAGGGGTGAGTGTGAGGGGCTGGTGATCGGCAGGGAGCACAGCCTTGATGGCTGTCTCTAGATTGTCCCTGTCGAAGCGGCCATAGAAGTGGTTAAGCTCCTCAAGGAAGGAGGCGTCGCTGGATGTGGGGGTGGTGTTGGAGGGTCTATAGTCCGTGATGGCCTGGATGCCTTGCCACATGCGTCGGGGGTCGGAGTTGTTGTTGACGTGCTCCTCAATCCTGAGCTTACGGCAGTGCTTGGTCTTCTTGATGCCCCTCTTCAGGTTAGCCCTGGCTGAACTGTAGGCTCGAGCATCGCCTGACCTGAAAGCGGTGTCCCGTGCTTTCAGCAGTAGCCTGACCTCGCTGTTCATCCATGGCTTCTGATTCGGGAATATGGTCACCTGTTTGAGGGAGGTGACACTATTGATGGTGGAGTTTATAAAGTCCAGAACAGAGGATGTGTAGGAATCAATGTCCGTGTGGGAGTCAAGGGTGGCCTGGGCTGCAAACGCCTTCCAGTCAGTGTTTCCAAAACACTGCTGAAGTGTGAAGTCCGCTTCCTCTGACCAGACTTTAACTGTCCTCACAGTTGGTTTAACCCGTCTGATGAGTGGGGAGTACTTAGGGAGCAGGATCCTCTATTGATGGGATCACACTGAGCGGCGGACTGGATCCCATCAATCCCCATTACACTTGGCCATACTCTCCTTTCCCTTTGTGAGCTTCCTTTCCGGTTAATTATGGGGTCATTAACCATCCCTTTACTCTCTTTCCCTTTAACTACATCCTCGACTATCCCATTTGACACCCCACCCCACTTGCCTGCCAGAATGCTGGTCCCCCACCTGTTAAGATGCAATCCGTCCCTTTTGTACAGTTCCCCGTTACTCCAAAACAGATCCCAGTGATCTAAGAATCTAAATCCCTGCCCCCTGCACCTCAGCCACACATTCAGGTCCCGTATCTCCCTGTTCCTGTTCTCGCCAGCACGAGGAACTGGAAGCAAACCGGAGATAACAACCTTGGAGGTCCTGCTTTTCAGCATTTTTCCGAGCTCTCTAAAGTCATGTTGCAGAATAATCATCCCCTTCTTTCCGACATCGTTTGTGCCAACATGCACTACCACTTCCGGCTGTTCACCTTTGCCCTTGAGGATTTTCTGCACTCTGTCCGTGACATCCTGGATCCTGGCACCAGGAAGGCAGCACACCTTCCTCGAATCCCGTCTGTTGCCACAGAAACCCCTGTCCGTACCTCTCACAATGGAGTCTCCAACTACAATGGCCTTGCCCGACGTCGGCCTCTTTGGTTTTGGCTCAACAGCCCTTTTTGCTTCGCAAGCCAGTCCGCCGCTCAGTGTGATAACGTCTTCTGTCCCGACAGCTTCTAAATGGGTGAACCTGTTCATAAGATTTGCAACACCCGGGGACGTTTGCATTCCATGTTTCCCTCCCTTTCTCACCGTCACCCACTTTCTCTCTTCCAGTACCTTAGGTGTAACAATCTTACTGCAGGTCTTGTCGAGGAACGACTCAGTTTCTCAGACGAACCTGAGGTCATCCACTTGTTTCTCCAGTTCCCCAACACGGCCCTTCAGGAGCTGTACCTGGATGCACTTGTCACATTTGTAGCAGCCAGAGGCACCAGCAGTGTCCTTGACCTCCCACATACTGCAAGCATCGCACTGAATCAGCTTGCCTGACATCTCCTTCTTTCGTCTCTCCCTCTTCAGCATTTTGCGTAACCTCCTCTCCTCAGCCTCCTCGCCAAAGACTCACACTTTTCTCACATGACACTTCCCTCACTGCCACTCGCTAAGAGCCGTCTTGCTTATATTGACTGATAAATTGCCTAATCTACCAATTTACAAACCAAATTCCTCAGTTTTAAACTGTTTTCCCCCCTCTGGCTCACTTCTAACTCTCCTCCCACTTGGGCTAGAGCCAATCAGTGTTTTCTCCTGCTTCTCTTTGTTGCTGTTGCTGTTACTTCAAAATCCATGGGAGCTCTGTAAAAGAATATGATTTTGTTCCATTCTGTCTGTAGTTTGTTTGTTTGATTGTTTGTTTTTTGCACAAGTCCGCGAGCATTGCCACTTTTCATTTCACTGCACATCTAGTATGTGTATGTGACGAATAAACTTGACTTGACTTGACTAATGATAGCGGAGTCAGGGGATATTGGGAGAAGGCAGGAACGGGGTACTGATTGTGGATGATCAGCCATGATCACATTGAATGAATGAATACGTTTATTGTCATTGCACAATACTGTGCAACGAAATTCCATTACATCTCCTCCGGTTAAAAAAAAATACAAACACGACAACCATTGACACACATGTACACTTATTAGTAAAATAATAAATAAGTCTTTAAAAAGAATTTAAAAGAATTTGGCGGCATTTCTTGGAATTACATTTTGCTTCCCCAGTGTTCTCTGTTGGAATTAAGCTCTTTTATCGCACATGGATAGAAACTATTTTTTAGTCTACCGGTACGAGCCTTCAGAGACCTGAATCGCCTCCCAGAGGGTAGCAGAGTGAAAAGGTGGTTGGAAGGGTGGGATGTGTCCTGCTTGATTGAATGGCGGTGCTGGTTCGAAGGGCCGAATGGCCTACTCCTGCACCTATTGTCTATTGTCTATTGTCAGCGGGCCAGGCAGCAGCTCTGGAGAGAAGGAATGAGTGACGTTTCAGCTCTAGACCCTTGTCTAAAGAAGATGTCTCGACCCGAAACATCAGGCATCCCTTCTCTCCAGAGATGCTGCTTGATTGTAATCATGTGCCGTCTTTCCGCTGACTGGAGAGCACACAATGAAAACGCTTTTCACTGCACCTCAGTACGTGTGACAATAGTATACGACCCAGTGCAGGCTGCGATGGAGTTAAAATAAGATCAAATATGGCGGCACGGTGGCGCAGCGGTAGAGTTGCTGCCTCACAGCGTCACAGACCTGGGTTCAATCCCGACTAGGGGTGCTGTCTGTGCGTAGTTTGTACGATTTCCCCGTGACCTACGTGGGCTTTCTCCGGCATTTTCGGTTTCCTCCCAGACTCCAAAGACGTACAGGTTTGTAAGTTAATTGGCTTGGTATAAATGTAAATTATCCCGAGTTTGTGCAGGATAGTGTTAGTGTGCTGGGATCGCCAGTCGGCACGAACTCGGTGAGCCGAAGGGCCTGTTTTCGCGCTGCATCTCGAAACTAAACTAAACTAAACTGATGGAACAGGCTCGAAGGCCCAAATGGCCTCTCCTTGCCTTTTCTGTTTGCAAAGGAAATGTGGGATGCAGCCGAGCAGAGCTCCAGCGAACAAGAAATCTGATAACGGCCGGAAATGACCTGACATCATACTCTTGGACATGCATCACAGCAATGTTTGGGAACGGCTCCATCCAAGGCGGCAAGACATTATTGATAATTGTGGATGCAGCCCAGACCATCACAAAAAAACAACCTAAGATAAATGCAAAATGCTGGAGTAACTCAGCGGGACAGGCAGCATCTCTGGAAAGAAGGAATTGGTGATTTTTCAGGTCGAGACCCTTCTTCAGACTGATGTCAGGGGAGGGGGCGGGAAAAAGATAGAATGTAGGCAGAGACAGTAGGATTGGTGGGAGAACTGGGAGGGGGAGGGGATGGGAAGAGAAAACAAGAGCCATCTGAAGTTATTTCGGGTCGAGATAAGGAATCTGATAATGTGGATTTCCTGGTTCGAGTACTGGAATTTTACATTTCATTGTGTGTTGTTTTTCTAACCTCAGTTTGCTACTGATGGTTGGGGGTGGGTAGTTTCTGATAATCGACAGTTCAGTTTAGTTTAATACAATGAAAAGTTTTTGTTGCCTAACAGCAGCAGAGATCTTGGTTCAATCCTGACCTCGGGTGCTGTCTGTACGCAGTTTGCACATTCGCCCTGCAACTGAGTGGGTTTTCTCCGGGTGCTCTAGTTTTCCTCCCACACTCCAAATACGTGCAGGTTTGTTCATTAATTGGCTTTTGTAAATTGTCCCTAGGATTTAGTTTAGTTTAGAGATACAGCGCGGAAACAGGCCCTTCGGCCCACCGAGTCCGCACCGACCAGCGATCCCCGCACATTAACACCATCCTACACCCACTAGGGACAATTGTTACATTCATACCAAGCCAATTAACCTACATACCTGGACGTCTTTGGAGTGTGGGAGGAAACCGAAGATCTCGGAGAAAACCCACGCAGGTCACGGGGAGAACGTACAAACTCCGTACAGACAGCACGTAGTCGGGATCGAACCCTGGGCTCCGGCGCTCCATTTCCTGTAAGGCAGCAACTCTACCGCTGCGCCACCGAGCCGCCAATGTAGGATAGAACTAGTATACAGTTCGGCAGGGAATCTGTGGGCCGAAGGGCCTGTTTCCAGATTTCAGTTTAGTTTATTGTCACGTTTACCGAGGTACAGTGAAAATATTTTGTTGCGTGCTATCCAGTCAGCGGTTAGACAATACACGATCACAATCGATCCAATTACAGTGTATAGATACATGATAAGGGAATAACGTTCAGTGCAAGGTAAAGCTAGCAAAGTCCGATCAAGGATAGTCCGAGGGTCACCAATGAGGTAGATAGAAGTTCAGGGCTGCCCTCTGGACGTGGTAGGATGATTCATAATTAGTCATATTTAGAGATTTTCAGATCAAAGGGGGAGATTAAGGCGGCAAGGTGGCGCAGCGGTAGAGTTGCTGCCTTACAGCGCCAGTGACCCGGGTTCGATCCTGACTATGGGAGCTGTCTGTACGGAGTTTGTACGTTCTCCCTGTGACCGTGTGGGTTTTCTCCGGGTGCTCCTGTTTCCACCCAACATTCCAAAGAGGTGCAGGTTTGTAATTTAAGGCCCAACACAAATTGGAGGAACAGCAGCTCATATTTCGCTTGGGCTGCTTACACCCCAGTGGTATGAGTCTTGATTTTTCTGATTACAAGTAACCCTTGCCTCCCCTCTCTCTCCGTCCCTCCCCCACCCTAGCTGTCGCACTAGTTTCCGTGTCTTTAGTCTTTCCACTTTTCTACTTCCTGAGAAGATTATGGAGACTCGGCATGTCAAAGAGGATCCTCCTGAACTTCTACAGGTGCACAGTAGAGAGCATGCTGCCTGGTTGCATCGTGGCCTGGTTCGGCAACTTGAACATCCAGGAGCGGAAAAGACTGCAGAAAGTTGTGACCACTGCCCAGTCCATCACCGGCTCTAACCTCCCCACCATTGAAGGGATCTATCGCAGTCGCTGCCTCAAAAAGGCAGCTAACATCTTCAAGGACACATACCATCCTGGCTACACACTCATCTCACCACTGCCATCAGGAAGAAGGTACAGGAGCCTGAAAACTGTCCAGGTTCAGGAACAGCTGCTTCCCCACAGTCATCAGGCTGTTAAACACAACGAATAAACTCTGAACTGCAACAGACTATTATTATTATTGCACTTTATTTGTTTATTTATTGAGTATGTGTGCATGTGTATATATATACACACTGAACTTTTTTTCTCTCATTTATGTATTATGCCTACAATATTCTATTGTGCTGCAGCAAACAAGAATTTAATTGTCCTATCTGGGACACGACAATAAAACACTCTTGACTCTTGTGTCTATCTTCGTACTAAAGTGTTGGTGCCTGGTGTCAAATGTAATGGGATAGCTTTGTCTGGGACTCTTTTAAAATAATTTTAGAAGAATAACACAATCCGAGAGGTTTAGACTTATTAAAGATCAAAGTCTATTACCAGTTAATGATTAAGAAGGAACTGCAGATACTGGAAAATCGAAGGTAGACAAAAGTGCTGGTGAAATTCAGCGGGTGAGGCGGCATCTATGGAGCGAAGGAAATAGGCAACGTTTCGGGCCGTTTTCGCCTATTTCCTTCGCTCCATAGGTGCTGCCTCATCCGCTGAGTTTCTCCAGCACTTTTGTCGACCTACCAGTTAATGATGTCCAGGTTACTGCATCTTAACTGTTTGGTTTGCGTCTAAGTAAGTAAGTAAGTAAGTTTATTGGCCAAGTATTCACATACAAGGAATTTGCCTTGGTGCACCGCCCACAAGTAACAACATGACATACAGTGACATAGATGACATAAATTAACGTCCACACCCAGACAGATGCATTGTTCTGTTAGACCAGTGAAGTAATAGAAGCTGAGTATAGAAGCTGGGATGTAATGTTAAAATTGTACAAGGCATTGGTGAGACCAAATCTGGAGTATGGTGTACAATTTTGGTCGCCCAATTATAGGAAGGATGTCAACAAAATAGAGAGAGTACAGAGGAGATTTACTAGAATGTTGCCTGGGTTTCAACAACTAAGTTACAGAGATAGGTTGAATAAGTTAGGTCTTTATTCTCTGGAGCGCAGAAGGTTAAGGGGGGACTTGATAGAGGTCTTTAAAATGATGAGAGGGATAGACAGAGTTGATGTGATCAAGCTTTTCCCTTTGAGAATAGGGAAGATTCAAACAAGAGGACATGACTTCAGAATTAAGGGACAGAAGTTTAGGGGTAACATGAGGGGGAACTTCTTTACTCAGAGAGTGGTAGCGGTGTGGAATGAGCTTCCAGGGGAAGTGGTGGCGGCAGGTTCGTTGGTATCATTTAAGAATAAATTGGATAGGCATATGGATGAGAAGGGAATGGAGGGTTATGGTATGAGTGCAGGCAGGTGGGACTAAGGGAAAAAAATTGTTCGGCGCGGACTTGTAGGGCCGAGATGGCCTGTTTCCGTGCTGTAATTGTTATATGGTTATATGGTTAATAGGTGGCAGAGGGGTAGTAGTAGAATAGAGGAGAAATAATAGTTTGGGCGGCACGGTGGTGCAGCGGCAGAGTTGCTGCCTCACAGCGACAGAGGCCCAGGTTCGATCCTGACTACGGGTGCTGTCAGTACGGAGTTGGTACGTTCTCCCTGTGACCCCGTGGGTTTTCTCCAGGTGCTCCAGTTTCCTCCCACGCTCTAAAGACGTGCGGGTTTGTAGATTAATTGGCTTCTGTAAATCGTAAATTGTCCCGTGTCTGCGGGTGATCGCTGGTCGGAGAGGACTCGGTGGGGCCGAAGGGCCTGTTTCAATCAGTCTAACCAGTTCTGGCAATTAGCTGAACCGAAAAGAGAAAGAGATATGAAAGGGGGAAAAAAGGGAAGGGAAGTTAAAGAGAAAAAGCAGAGAGGAAGTGAAGAAGGAAGAAAAAAAAAGAAAGTTCAGCTTAGTTTAGAGATACAGCAGCCCACCGAGTCCACGCCGACTAGCGATCCCCGCACACTAACACTACTCTACACACTCTAGGGACAATGTCACATTTATACCAAGCCAAGTAACCTACAGGCCTGTACGTCTTTGGAGTGCGGAAGGAAACCGAAGATCCCGGAGAAAACCCACGCAGGTCACGGGGAGAACGTACACACTCTGTAGAGACGGCACCCGCAGTCAGGATCGAACCCGGGTCTCCAGCGCTGTGAGGCAGCAACTCCGGAGCTGTGAGGCTGCTGCACAAAGGCAGGACAAATGAAAGACAGGAGGAACTTACATCACCTTCCAGTATCTCGGGAATTCCCCACGAATGTGATCGCTTTGAAGTCCTGTGTTGATGTTTCAGTCGCTGCCACAGACCCGTCTGTCTGCCAGTTGAGAGGATCGGTCTGGTCTGATTAGAGTGAAGTGTTTGTCTTCTTGTGGATGGTTAACAGGATTGGGCAAGGTATGTGTTCCTATCCTCCCTGTAATGTGACCAAAGAATGTGGGATCATTTCTGCTTTTCAACATTTGTTTTCCAGGCATTTAAGTAAACCATTTAGAACGGAGACGAGGAAACTCTTTTTCTCACAGAGAGTGGTGAGTCGGTGGAATTCTCTGCCTCAGGTGGAGGCCGGTTCTCTGGATACTTTCAAGAGAGAGCTAGATGGGGCTCTTAAAAGTAGCGGAGTCAGGGGATATGGGGATATGGGGAGAAGGCAGGAACGGGGTACTGATTGTGGATGATCAGCCATGATCACATTTAATGGCGGTGCTGTGTCGAAGGGCCGAATGGCCTACTCCTGCACCTATTGTCTATTGTCTATTGTCTATTTACTTTTAGTTTGGTTCATATCTGTCATGTCTACCGAAGTACAGCGAATAGCATGCTGTCCAGTCAGCGCGAAGAATATACAGTCTGAAGAAGGGTCTCAACCCGAAACGTCGCCCATTCCTCCTCTCCAGGGATGCTGCCTGTCCCGCTGAGTTACTCCGGCTATTTGTATTTATTATACATGATTACAATCATTTCGTCCACAGTGTACAGATTCAGATAGTTTATTATATTGTTAAATAAGGAACTGCAGATGCTGGAAAATCGAAGGTAGACGAAAATGCTGGAGAAACTCAGCGGGTGAGGCAGCATCTATGGAGCGAAGGAAATAGGCGACATTTTGGGCCGAAACGTCGCCTATTTCCTTCGCTCCATAGATGCTGCCTCACCCGCTGAGTTTCTCCAGCATTTTCGTGTATCTTAATCTATTGTTAGTTTAGTATATTGTCACGTGTACAGTGAAAAGCTTTTTTGTCGCAAATAGACTCGATGGGCTGAATAGCTTACTTCTGCACTCTATAATTTAGGAACTTAGTGTGGCACAGTGGCGCAGCGGTAGAGTTGCTGCCTCGCAGGGCCAGAGACCCAGATACGATCCTGACTATGGGTGCGGTCTGTATGGAGTTTGTACGTTCTCCTTGTGACCTGGGTGGGTTTTTTTCTGAGATCTTCGGTTTCCCTCCCACACTCCAAAGATGTGCAGGTTTGTAGGTTAATTGGCTTAGTATGAATATAACATTGTCCCTAGTATGTGTAGGATAGTGTTGGTGTGCGGAGATCGCTGGTCAGTGCGGACTCGGTCGGCCAAATGGCCTGTTTTCGAGCTGTATCTCTGAACTAAACTAAACTGATGTAGGCGTTGGACGGCGCGGAAGGCCCACGGTATATCTGGAAACAAAATGTGGGTGAATGGATAAAGCATTCTTGGGCAGCATGAGGCGATGGGCCAAAGTGCCTGTATCCATGCTGTATGGCTGTGTCTGGCTTGCAGCGAGCCTCAAATCCTCCCTGAGTCATTTCCCGTAACTCTCCCTTCCCCCAATAGACAATAGACAATGGAAAATAGACAATAGGTGCAGGAGTAGGCCATTCAGCCCTTCGAGCCAGCACCACCATTCACTGCGATCGTGGCTGATCATCCACAATCAGTACCCCGTTCCTGCCTTCTCCCCATATCCTGTTTGGCTCCACTATCTTTAAGAGCTCTATCTATCTCCACCTTTCAACTCCACCTTAAATCCTCCTTAAATTTGACGGCACTGGGCCTGTACTCGCTGGAGTTTAGAAGGATGAGGGGGTACCTCATTGAAACTTACCGAATAGTGAAAGGCCTGGATAGAGTGGATGTGGAGAGGATGTTTCCAATAGTGGGAGAGTCTAGGACAAGAGGCATAGCCTCAGAATACATACCTTTAGAAAAGAGATGTGGTGGAATTTCTTTAGTCAGAGGGTGGTGAATCTGTGGAATTCATTGCCACTGACGGCTGCGGAGGCCAAGTCAATGGGTATTTTTAAGGCGGAAATTGACAGATTGGTGTCTGGGGCTTAGGGGAGAAGGCAGGAAAATGAGGTTGAGATAGAAAGATAGATCAGCCATGATTGAATGGCGGAGTAGACTTGATGGGCTGAATGGCCTTATTCTGCTCCTGTGTCTTATGAACTGATGAAATCCTTCTGATGATCTCTGCCTCCACATCCTTCTTGGAATAGCGAGTCAGAGATTCACAATTCACTGTGAAAACTATTTTTTTGCGTTGACAAAGGCAGATATTTTATCCCGAAACTCATATAAAACATATATAAAAACATCCCAACCTCTGCCCTGCAGTTCTCTCTTGGGATCTCATATAATACAATAGCATCACCCCACCCTCTTAGTTTAGTTAAGTTCAGTTTAGTTTAGTTTAGTTTACAAATGCAATATTAAAGCAGCCCTGTCGACCCACCGAGTCCGCACCGACCACCGATTGCATATTAACACTATCTTACACACACGAAGGACAATTTACATTTATACCAAGCCAATAAACCTACAAATCTCTATGTCTTTGGTGTGTGGGTGGAAACTGAACATCTCAGAGAAAACCTACACTGTCACAGGGAGAACGTACAAACTCCGTACAGACCGAACCAAGGGCCACAGTTTACGAATAAGGGAACCATTTAGAACTGAGATGAGGAAAAACTTTTTCACACAGAGAGTTGTGAATCTGTGGAATTCTCTGAAGGCAGTGGAGGCCAATTCTCTGAAGGCTTTCAAGAGTGAGTTAGATAGAGCTCTTAAAGACAGCGGAGTCAGGGGATATGTGGAGAGGGCAGGAATGGGTACTGATGTGGGGATGATCAGCCATGATCACTTTGAATGGCGGTGCTGGCTCGAAGGGCCAAATGGCCTACTCCTGCACCTATTGTCTGTTGTCTATTGTCTATTGACAGCACCCGTAGTCAGGATTGAACCTGGGTCTCTGGCGCTGTGAGGCAGCAAGTCTACCTCTGCGCCACCGTGCCGCCAACATTTTTCTGGCTCCAGGCAGGATGTGGAGGCTTTGTGAAGGTTGCTAAGGAGGTTTACCACAATGTTGCCTGGATTAGTGGGTATTGGCCACATGGAGAGGTTGGAAAGAGTTTTCACTGCAACTCCGTTGGACGCGGGGAGACCTGCTAAAAGTATATAAAATTATGAGAGGCACAAATAGGATAGACAGTCAGAACCTTTTCTCCAGGATAGAACAAGAGGACACAGCTTTAAGGTGAGAGGGGCAAGGTTTATAGTTGTGAACGATTGCAGCAGGATCTGGATTGATTGGCCAGGAGGAATGGTTGATGGAATTTAATACAGGGGAGTGTGAGGTGTTGCATTTTGGGTCGCCAAATAAGGGCAAGACCAAAGATCCTATAGCGAGCAAGATAGATCACTCGACAAAAAAGACGTAGTACGGTCATGGACAGATTCATGGGTACCAGGGCTGCTACAACATCAGCAGTAAAGGTTATGTACGTTCCACTGGACCACATCCTGGCGACTGCAGGATGGTCGAACGAACTTTTTGAACATTTCATAATAACCTATTGCCAGACCAGGGGTATTTGCCAACTCTATTTTACGTTCAGTGGTTAGTTTACTCCCGGATGAGAGGAGTTACTATTATTTATTCATTATGAATGTTTTCCTCATCTGTCAATGAAGCAGTTGTGGTTGTGTAGACTCGTTTCTCACGGCATGAAATCACAGAGCTTTGAAATCTTCACGGAATCACTCACGTGACTCCGAAGTAAAATAGTAAGATTAAACAAGAACTTACCAGTTTGAAGTTTGATCTTTATTTTATGAGGTGTTACGATGAGCGATTACGTGCCCACCGTTCCCTACCCTCTCTCATAAAGATCACTCGGTAGTTCTAGTCTTCTCTAAGTCTTACTATGTTACTTCGACTGCTGTTATCTGTGATTTCACACCGCTGCTTTAAAGATTGACACGCATGCGGACTGGCGGAGCTTCTTCACGTAATCGCTCATCGTAACTCCTCATAAAATAAAGATCAAACTTCAAACTGGTAAGTTCTTGTTTAATCTTACTATTAAACATTAACAATAAAACATTATTGATTAAATATGTGAATTAAGTAAAATACCAGAGCAAAAGGAGGCTACAGATTTTTGGTTATTGAGTAGAGCTACTACTCGTGGAAAAAAAGCTGTCCGGAGTCGCCTTCCAGAGGGAAGTGATTCAAAAAGTTTGTGGCCAGGGTGAGAGGGGTCAGAGATGAACTTACCCGCTCGCTTCCTGGCCCCTGCAGTGTACAGTTCGTCAATGGAGGGAAGGTTGCAGCCAATAACCTTCTCAGCTGATCGGACGATCAGTTTTGATCCAAGAAAATTACAGAGAGTTGTGGATGTAGCCCAGTCCATCTCACAGTCCATACTCCCCACCACTGACTCCATCTACACTTCACACTGCCCTAGGAAAGCAGTGTGAAGTGCTTTTTTTTTTAATCGTTCGAAATAAAGATATCATTCATTCATTCATTCATTCATTCATTCATTCATTCATTCATTCATTCCTTTCCCATCCATATAACTATCCAATTTTTTTAATTTATTTTTTGATGGCTGATCGTCCTCTATCAATAACCCATGCCTGCCTTCGCCCAATATCCCTTGACTCTACTAGCCCCTAGACCTGTTGATTTGACGTCAGTGGTGGGCACATTAATGGAAAGGATACTTAGAGATAATATATATAAGCATCTGGATAAACAGGGTCTGATTAGGAACAGTCAACATGGATTTGTGCCTGGAAGGTCATGTTTGACTACTCTTCTTGAATTTTTTGATGAGGGTAAAGCAGTGGATCTTGTCTATATGGACTTCAGTAAGGCCTTTGACAAGGTTCCACATGGAAGGTTGGTTAAGAAGGTTCAATTGTTGGGTATTAATGGTATTAATGGTGGAGTAGCAAGATGGATTCAACAGTGGATGAATGGGAGATGCCAGAGAGTAATGGTGGATGGCTGTTTGTCAGGTTGGACGCCGGTGACTAGTGGGGTGCCTCAGGGATCTGTGTTGGGTCCACTGTTGTTTGTCATATACATCAATGATCTGGATGATGGTGTGGTAAATTGGATTAGTAAGTATGCAGATAGGTGGTGTTGTGGATAATGAAGTAGATTTTCAAAATCTACAGAGATTTAGGCCATTTGGAAGAGTGGACTGAAAGATGGCAGATGGAGTTTAATGCTGATAAATGTGAGGTGCTACACCTTGGCAGGACAAATCAAAATAGGACGTACATGGTAAATGGTAGGGAATTGAAGAATGCAGTTGAACAGAGGGATCTGGGAATAACCGTGCATAGTTCCTTGAAGGTGGAATCTCATATAGATAGGGTGGTAAAGAAAGCTTTTGGTATGCTAGCCCTTATAAATCAGAGCATTGAGTATAGAAGTTGGGATGTAATGTTAAAATTGTACAAGGCATTGGTGAGACCAAATCTGGAGTATGGTGTACAATTTTGGTCGCCCAATTATAGGAAGGATGTCAACAAAATAGAGAGAGTCCAGAGGAGATTTACTAGAATGTTGCCTGGGTTTCAACAATTAAGTTACAGAGAAAGGTTGAATAAGTTAGGTCTTTATTCTCTGGAGCGCAGAAGGTTAAAGGGGGACTTGATAGAGGTCTTTAAAATGATGAGAGGGATAGACAGAGTTGATGTGGACAAGCTTTTCCCTTTGATAATAGGGAAGATTCAAACAAGAGGACATGACTTCAGAATTAAGGGACAGAAGTTTAGGGGTAACATGAGGGGGAACTTCTTTACTCAGAGAGTGGTAGCGGTGTGGAATGAGCTTCCAGTGGAAGTAGTGGAGGCAGGTTCGTTGGTATCATTTAAAAATAAATTGGATAGGCATATGGATGAGAAGGGAATGGAGGGTTATGGTATGAGTGCAGGCAGGTGGGACTAAGGGAAAATAATTGTTCGGCACGGACTTGTAGGGCCGAGATGGCCTGTTTCCGTGCTGTAATTGTTATATGGTTATATGGTTAATTGTTTGGACAAAAATCACTTATTACTGCTTTATAACAGTTAAGTTACTTTAAGACAATTTCTGAAATGATGGCACTCAACAAACAATCAACTTAACAAATTAAAGCAAACTAAAAAGAAATAACATGTTCTCTTTCCTGACTCGACCTCATAAGTACTTTAACGCTGTTAACAGAGCAAAGGGATATTAATCTCAAGAATCAAAATTGGGAAAGTGGGGGCAATTTTGCTTAAATGGTCATTCTGAGCCCATTCAGATCTTCATAGAGTCAGAGTTATACAACATGTACATGGCTGGCCCAATTTGTCCATAATGATCAAGTTGGCATTCTGCGTGCCCAGGGACTGGCTGCCGTTCCCAGATCAGCTCGCGTCCCAAGGACAAGCTGCAGTTCTCAGGTTGGTTCGCCCAGCGAAAACGAATTGAAAAAAAACGTGGTTTTTCGGTTTACGGTCCGGATTCAGCCCGTGTGCCGTAGGTTGCCGAACCCTGTCCTAGATGTTTTGCCTCATTGTGGTCCTCCCCATGTTTTACAACCGATTCACCTGGTTAGTTTTATCTCCGGCTGCTTCATGTTGTCGGCGGCTGTACATCCAACCAAGAAAGAAGAGAAGAGATGCAACGTCACTCACAGCCGCCAACTGACGCGCTTCCCCAGACTGCACAGATCGTTGTGATATGGCGTAAAAAGACAAACTGTACAGGGACTGAAGACAGCGTGAGAATTCTGTCATCAGCGTGAGAATTGGCTGAAATGCGTGACTCTCACGCTCAAAGCGTGAGAGTTGCCAGCCCTGTCTAAGGCCAGGATGTGACAACAGACGCACAGGGAGACACATACACAAAGGAAGACACACACACACACACACACACAGGGAGACAGACACACACACACACACACACAGGGAGACAGACACACACACACACACACACACACACACACACACACACACACACACACACACACACACACACACACACACACACACACACACACACACAGGGAGACAGACACACACACACACACACACAGGGAGACAGACACACACACACACAGGGAGACAGACACACACACACACGGGGAGACAGACACACACACACATAGGGAGACAGACACACACACACACAGGGAGACAGACACACACACACATAGGGAGACACACACACACACACAGGGAGACAGACACACACACACACAGGGAGACAGACACACACACACACAGGGAGACAGACACACACACACACAGGGAGACAGACACACACACACACAGGGAGACAGACACACACACACACAGGGAGACAGACACACACACACACACACACACACACACACACACACACACACACACACACACACACACACACACACACACACACACACACACACAGGGAGACAGACACACACACACACACACACAGGGAGACAGACACACACACACACAGGGAGACAGACACACACACACACGGGGAGACAGACACACACACACATAGGGAGACAGACACACACACACACAGGGAGACAGACACACACACACATAGGGAGACAGACACACACACACAGGGAGACAGACACACACACACACAGGGAGACAGACACACACACACACAGGGAGACAGACACACACACACACAGGGAGACAGACACACACACACACAGGGAGACAGACACACACACACACAGGGAGACAGACACACACACACATAGGGAGACAGACACACACACACACACACACAGGGAGACAGACAAACACACACAGGGAGACAGACAGACACACACACGGGGAGACGCACACACACACACAGGCATACACACACACAGAGAGACACAGACACACACACACAGGGAGACACACACAGGGAGGCACACACACACAAGGAGACACATACAGGGAAACAGACACACACACACCTTTCCGTCCCCCCCTCCATCCTCCCCCTCCCTGCCTCTTTCCTCCCCTTCCTCCCTCCTCCCTCTTTCCTCCCCCATCACTCCCTCTTTCCCCCTCCCTCTCTTTCCTCCCCTCCCTTCCTCACCCTCCCTCTTTTTCCTCACGCTTCCTCTTTCTCCCCTTTCTCCCTCCCTTCCTTCAATCCCTTACTACATTCCCTCCCCGTCTCTCCTTGCCTCCATCCCTCCCTTTTTTTCTTTCTCTCTCTCCCTTTCTCCCCTCCCTCTCTTTCCCGGGCCGCCCAATGGGGAGTCTGGCGGGCAGGGTGTAGCGTGGATTGGCGGCGTTGGCGCTGCCGTGTGAGTTGAAGGGCAGGAGGGAGGGAGGGAGGGAGGGAGCGAGGTTGCCGCGGCAGCCGGAAACGCAGCCCTCGCAGACGGCGCACAAAAGCGCTGACACCCGCTGCCCGGGACCGACGCGCTTCCCCAGGCCGTGCAGATCGCTGTCATGTGGCGCAAAGAGACAAACTGTGCAGCTGGGGATATGCAGGGACTGAAGACAGCGTGAGAATTCTGTCTTCAGCGTGAGGGCGTGAGAATTGGCTGAAATGCGTGAGTGTCACGCTCAAAGCGTGAGAGTTGGCAGCCCTGCTTTAGAGCTTAGAGCATAGAGATACGGTATGAAACCAGTCCCTTCGGCCTTTACTTGAGTCCCAGGCTCAGCACCGGGCCTACAGTCTCCACGATGCAGATGGTATAAACATTGACTTCTCTAACTTCAAGTAGCCCTTGCTTTCTCTCTCCATCCCCTCCCCCTTCCCAGTTCTCCAACTAGTCTTACTGTCTCCCTCCCGTAACATCAGTCTGAAGAAGGGTCTCGACCCGAAACGTCGCCCATTCCTTCTCTCCATAGATACTGCCTCACCCGCTGAGTTACTCCAGCATTCTGTGTCTACCTTCGACCCACCGTGTGTATGCCGACCTTGGATCATCCATACACCAGTGCTATGTCATCCCAATCTTGCAACCTATGCACAAGGGGCAATTTACAAAGGCCACTTAATCTACAAACCCAACATGTCTCTGTAAAGTGGGAGGAAACCGGAGCCGCCAGAGGGAAACCCACGTGGTCACAGGGAGAATGTGCAAACTCCACACAGACAGCACCTGAGGTCAGGATTGAACTCGGATCTCTGGCGCCATGAGGCAGCAACTCTGCAACTCTGCCACTCCGCCACCCACTGAATGGCCCTTCCATACGCTAGAGATTGGTACAGCGCGGAAACAGGCCTTTTGACCCACCGTCTCCACGCCGACCAGCGATCCCCCACACACTAACACACTCCTGCACACTAGGGATAATTGTCTTTGGAATGTGAGTGGGCAGATGTGTGGCAGATGCAGTATAATATAGATAAATGTGAGGTTATCCACTTTGGCGGCAAAAATAAGGGGGCAGATTATTATCTCAATGGGGTTAGGTTAGGTAAGGAGGAGGTACAGCGAGACCTGGGTGTCCTTGTACACCGGTCACTGAAAGTTGGCGTGCAGGTACAGCAGGCAGTGAAGAAAGCTAATGGAATGTTGGCCTTCATAACAAGAGGATTTCAGTATAGGAGTAGAGAGGTTCTTCTGCAGTTGTATAGGGCTCTGGTGAGACCACATCTGGAGTATTGTGTCCAGTTTTGGTCTCCTAATTTGTGGAAGGACCTCCTTGTGATTGAGGCAGTGCAGCGTAGGTTCACGAGATTGATCCCTGGGATGGCGGGACTGTCATATGAGGAAAGATTGAAAAGACTAGGCTTGTATTCACTGGAGTTTAGAAGGATGAGGGGGTATCTTACAGAAACATATAAAACTATAAAAGGACTGGACAAGCTAGATGCAGGAAAAATGCGAGTGCAAAACCAGGGGGCACAGTCTTAGAATAAAGGGGAGGCCATTTAAGACTGAGGTGAGAAAAAACCTTTTCACCCAGAGTTGTGAATTTATGGAATTCCCTGCCTCAGTGGAGGCTAAATCACTGGATGGATTTAAGAGAGAGATAGAGCTCTAGGGTCTAGTGGAGTCAAGGAAGATGGGGAGAAGGCAGGCACGGGTTATTGATTTGGGACGATCAGCCATGATCACAATGAATGGCGGTGCTGGCTCGAAGGGCCGAATGGCCTCCTCCTGCACCTATTTTCTATGTTTCTATGTTGGAGGAAACTGGAGCACCCAGAGGAAATCCACGTGGTCACAGGGAGAACGTGCAAACTCCACGCTGACAGCACCCGAGGTCAGGATCAAACCTGGGTCTCAGGCGTTGTGAAGCAGCAACTCTAATGCTGTGCCACTGTGACACCCACCGGATGTTCCTTCCGTAATCTCGGTTACTGTCCCAATTTTCCAACCTACCTCATTGCGAGCCTTGCACTTTTTCTCCGGAACTGTTGTGCCACAATGCTGAGAAACTATATTCTGCACTGTGTGGACACAAAGTGCTGGAGTAACTCAGCAGGTCAGGCACCATCTCTGGAGAACGTGGACAAGCGACATTTTAGGTTGAGACCCTTCCTCAGAATGAACTCTGCATCTTTCTCTTGGGTCGACTCCTTGTAATTGTGTTTGTCCTGGAGTATTCATGAATAGTATTATCTGATTTGATTAGATCGCACACACATACAAAAACTTTTAGACCTTAGACTTGAGGGATACAGTGTGGAAACAGACCCTTCGGCCAACCGAGTCCCCACCGACCAGCGATCACCCCACACACTAGCCCTATCCTACACACAAGAGACAATTTACAATTTATATTGTATTACAACTTTTATATACCTGAAGGTTCCAATCCCAAAATGTCACCTATCCATGTTCTCCAGAGAAGCTGGCTGACCCGCTGAGTTACTCCAGCACTTGTGTCTTTTTTTTTTTGCAACCCAACCTGTGCAGTTCCTTTTTTCTACAAAATCCTTTCACTGTACCTCTGTACATGTGACAATATTAAACCTAAACTAAGGGCCTGAGCTATAGGGAGAGGTTGAACAGCCCGGACTTTATTCCTTAGAGCGCCGGAGGATGAGAGGTGATCTTATCGAGGTGTACAAAATTATGAGAGGAATAGATCGGGTAAATGAACAGAGACTTTTGCCCACAGTCGGAGAATGAAGAACCAGCCGACATAGATTTAAGGTGAGGAGGGGAAGATTTAATAGGAACTGAGGCGGTGACATTTTCACACAGCTGCCAGACGAGCTTGTTCCATGCAGGGTATGGATCCATACAGAGTATTGTTCCATATAACCATATAACCATATAACAATTACAGCACGGAAACAGGCCATCTTGGCCATTCTAGTCCGTGCCGAACACTTACTCTCACCTAGTCCCATCTACCAGCACTCAGACCATAACCCTCCATTCCTTTCCCGTCCATATACCTATCCAATTTATTTTTAAATGATAAAATCGAACCTGCCTCCACCACTTCCACTGGAAGCTCATTCCACACAGCTACCACTCTCTGAGTAAAGAGGTTCGCCCTCATGTTACCCCTAAACTTCTGTCCCTTAATTCTCAAATCATGTCCTCTTGTTTGAATCTTCCCTACTCTCAATGGAAAA
The DNA here is from genome assembly GCF_010909765.2 of Amblyraja radiata. Classification (NCBI taxonomy): domain Eukaryota; kingdom Metazoa; phylum Chordata; class Chondrichthyes; order Rajiformes; family Rajidae; genus Amblyraja; species Amblyraja radiata. The sequence continues at coordinate 138,965 of NC_045961.1, read as the reverse complement.
AGCTTATCCACGTCAACACTGTCTATCCCTCTCATCATTTTAAAGACCTCTATCAAGTCCCCCCTTAACCTTCTGCGCTCCAAAGAATAAAGACCTAACTTGTTCAACCTTTCTCTGTAACTTAGTTGCCGAAACCCAGGCAACATTCTAGTAAATCTCCTCTGTACTCTCTCTATTTTGTTGACATCCTTCCTATAATTTGGCGACCAAAACTGTACACCATACTCCAGAATTGGCCTCACCAATGCCTTATAGAATTTTAACATTACATCCCAACTTCTATACTCAATGCTCTGATTTTAAAAGGCCAGCACACCAAAAGCTTTCTTTACCACCCTATCTACATGAGATTCCACCTTCAGGGAACTATGCACAGTTATTCCTAGATCCCTCTGTTCAACTGCATTCCTCAATTCTCTACATATACGTCCTATTTTGATTTGTCCTGCCAAGATGTAGCACCTCACACTTGTCAGCATTAAACTCCATCTGCCATCTTTCAGCCCACTCTTCCAAATGGCCTAAATCTCTCTGTAGACTTTGAAAATCTATTTCATTATCCACAACACCACCTATCTTAGTATCATTTGCATACTTACTAATCCAATTTACCACACCATCATCCAGATCATTGATGTATATGACAAACAACAGTGGACCCAACACAGATCCCTGTGGCACGCCACTAGTCACTGGCCTCCAACCTGACAAACAGTTATCCACCATTACTCTCTGGCATCTCCCATTCAGCCACTGTTGAATCCATCTTGCTACTCCACCATTAATACCAACAATTGAACCTTCTTAACCAACCTTCCATGTGGAACCTTGTCAAAGGCCTTACTGAAGTCCATATAGACAACATCCACCACTTTACCTTCATCAATTTCCCGAGTAACCTCTTCAAAAAATTCAAGAAGATTAGTCAAACATGACCTTCCAAGCACAAATCCATGTGACTGTTTCTAATCAGACCCTGTTTATCCAGATGCTTATATATATAACCTCTAAGTATCCTTTCCATTAATTTGCCCACCACTGACGTCAAACTAACAGGTCTATAATTGCTAGGTTTACTCTTAGAACCTTTTTTAAACAATGGAACAACATGCGCAGTACGCCAATCCTCCGGCATACAGGGTATATCCAAATTGGGTGTATGGAACGAGCTGCTGGAGGAGGTAGTTGAGGCAGGGACTATCATAACATTTAAGAGACAATTGGACAGGTACATGGATAGACGATAGACAATAGGTGCAGGAGTAGGCCATTCGGATCTTCGAGCCAGCACCGCCATTCAATGTGATCATGGCTGATCATCCCCAATCAGTACCCCGTTCCTGCTTTCTCCCCATATCCCTTGACTCCGCTATTTTTAAGAGCCCTATCTAGCTCTCTCTTGAAAGCATCCAGAGAACCTGCCTCCAGGCAGAGAATTCCACAGACTCACCACTCTCTGTGAGAAAAAGTGTTTCCTCTTCTCCGTTCTAAATGGCTTACTTCTTATTCTTAAACTGTGGCCCCTGGTTCTGGACTCCCCCAACATCGGGAACATGTTTCCTGCCTCTAGCGTGTCCAAACCCTGAACAATCTTATATGTTTCAATGAGATTCCCTCTCATTCTTCTAAACTCCAGAGTGTACAAGCCCAGCCACTCCACTCTCTCAGCATATGACAGTCGCGCCATCCCGGGAATTAACCCTGTAAACCTACGCTGCACTCCCTCAATAGCAAGAATGTCCTCCCTCAAATTAGGGGACCAAAACTGCACACAATACTCCAGGTGTGGTCTCACTAGGGCTCTGTACCTCAGAAGGACCTCTTTGCTCCAATATTTGATTCCTCTTGTTATCAAGGCCAACGTGCCATTCGCTTTCTTCACTGCCTGCTGTACCTGCATTCTTACTTTCATAGACAAGGAAACCCCAGATCCCATTGTACTTCCCCTTTTCCCACCCTGACGCCATTTAGATAGGTCAGGTTCAGAGGGCTAAGAGTCAAGTGCGGTTAGGTGGGACTAGTGTAGATGGGACATGTTGGCCGGTGTGGGCAAGTTGGGCCGAAGGGCATGTTTCCACGCTGTATCACTCCACGACTCTATAAACCTAAGCCTAGGGTAACGGGGCAAGCCCGCGTACTGCATTGCAGATGTGATCTTCCGAATAGCCTGTAACAATGAAGGGGGAAAGGCTTGGAGGCGCCGAGTTAGGAAACGCCCTGAAATCCCTTTGGATCCATTTCCTTTGCCGTTTGAGTTTCCTGTAATGTAAGCGGTGAAAATAAAACGAGGCACCGAATTAACGCCGGCCCTAATATCCCAATCCCTAAACTCGAGAATTTCTGGAACGCAATCTTCCTAATATGGGGCGAGATTCCGCGCCCAGTGAGGAAGAAGTGCTCCTGGCTTCTCCCCTCCTCTAGTGACCAGTCAATGGGATGGGATCGACGAGCGGAGAAATCCGCCTTCCTTCGTGTTATATGGGTCTCAGAGTTAAGACTTGAGACTTTAGGGACAGACGCCAAAGATGTGAGATGTTAAAGCGAGGATTTCACTTCTCACTCCCCACACTCTCCATCGAATCTGCCTCCAAGCCAGGTAACAACTTTTCTAATTATTCTCAACTATTCCTGTCTGTCTTGTTTGCTGTATATTTTGGCTGTTCCCTGATTTTTCTTGTCCATTTCCCAACCTCCAAACTATGCCAAACTCAAATCTCCGTTTACAATTGAGTGTTGCTAGACTTTTCAAACGAACCAAAATGCATCTTAAAGCTATCTCGACCCGCGCTCACTGAAATGTACTTGTTGACACTCCGCGGTTTAGGGTTGTTTTTTTTTTTAACACAAGTAGCCAAAACAAGTAACGAAAGAAACTGAAGCTGGAAGAAGGGTCGCGACCCGAACTATCAGCCAACCATTCCTTCTCTCCAGAGATGCTGCCTGTCCCGCTGAGTTACTCCAGCTTTTTTTGTGTGTGTCTATCTTCGGTGTAAACTAGCATCTGCAGTTCCTTCCTACACAACAGAAGAAACTGCACCGATTTCTTGCTGATAAACTGATATGAACAAATCACAATAAGTTGTTTAAGAGAGAACTGCAGATGCTGGAAAAAATCGAAGGTGGGCAAAAATGCTGGAGAAACTCAGCGGGCGAGGCAGCATCTATGGAGCGAAGGAAATAGGTGACGTTTCAGGTCGAGACCCTTCTTCAGTCACAATCAGAATGCTTTCTTATACTGAATGACAAAGCGCTGGAGGAACAGCATCTATGGAGGGAATGGACTGGAGAAGGGTCCCGACCCGAAATGTCACCTGTTCCTTTTTTTCTCCAGAGATGCTGCCTGTTCCACTGAGTTACTCCAGCACTCTGTGTCTGACTCTCTCGAGTTTAACGTTCAGACATACAGGAAGCTACAGAATCCACGCTGATCATTGATCACCCGTTCACACTACGTTATCTCACTTACTTATCTAACGCACACCACCGGCGAGGAGACACTTTTTCATGAAGAGAGTTGTGCGTGTGTGGAATTCTCTGCCTCAGGTGGAGGCCGCTTCTCTGGATACTTTAAAGAGAGAGCTCGATAGGGCTCTTAAAAATAGCGGAGACAGGGATTATGGGGAGAAGGCAGGAACGGGGTACTGATTGTGGATGATCAGCCATGATCACATTGAATGGCGGTGCTGGCTCGAAGGGCCGAATGGCCTACTCCTGTACCTATTGTCTATTGTCAATTCACAGAAGGTCAATTAACTCACAACCCCGCACAACCGGAGGAGACCCACGCGTTCACAGGGTAAACTCCACACCCGAGGTCAGGATCGAACCCGGGTCTCTGGTGCTGTGAGGCAGCTGCTCTACCAGCTGTGTGTCACCACACTATTCCATTACAGGGAGGGAGTACTACAGTCAGTCTGAAGGTAGGTGCAAGACCCGAAACATCGTCTACAGTCCTTCCCCTCCAC
>NC_045961.1:0-130000 GCF_010909765.2 Amblyraja radiata | reverse complement strand
TCGACCCAAAACGTCACCTATCATTTTTCTCCAGAGATGCTGCCTGACCCACTGTGTTACTCCTGCACTTTGTGTCTATCTTTGGTACAAAACCAGCATCTGTGGTTCATTCGTTCATACATGGTAGGAGCAGATTTAGGCCAATCGGCCCATCAAGTCTACACCGCCAGTCAATCATGGCTGATCTACAGTATATCTCCCTCCGGACCCCATTCTCCTGCCTTCTCCCCATAACCCCTGACAGGTGTACTAATCAAAAATCTATCTCTCTGCCTTAAGTTTATCCTCCACATTGGCTCCACAGCCACTGTGACTTGGCCTCCACAGCCTTCTGTGGCAAAGAATTCCACAGATTCACCACCCTCTGACAAAATAAATTCCTCCTCATCTCCTTCCTAAAAGAAGGTCCTTTAATTCTGAGGCTGTGACCTCTAGTCCCCGACTCTCCCACTGGTGGAAACATCCTCTCCACATCCACTCTATCCAGGCCTCTGACTACTCTGTACATTTCAATGATTTTCCCCCCTCATCCTTCTAATTCCAGCGAGTACTGGCCCATGCCGTCAAACACTCATCATGTGTTAACCTACTTATTCCTGGGATCATTCTTCTAAACCTCCTCTGGACCCTCTCCAGAGCCAGCACATCCTTCCACAGATATGGGGCCCAAAATTGCTCACAATAAATAAAAGGCGACCTGTCCAGCGCCTTATAGAGCCTCAGCATTACATCCCTGTTTTTGTATGCAAGCCTTCTTAAAATAAATGCTGGCATTGCAGTTTGCTTTCTTTACTACTGATTCCACTTGCAGTTCATTGTTTCTACAATTATTCTTCCACTACACTCAACAGTAAGGGAACACCATGTCTGTCAAAATAATTTAAGGACTAGACTAAGTGGGACCCGTTGGGTCCCATGTTCACACGGGAGAGCTGATCCCCCAACGCAATATTCCACCTCTCCACCAATTCCAATATTGGTGGCCAGTGGGGAGTGGGGGGGAGTGGGGGGGGGGGGGGGGGCTTTCTGGAGCACTAGTATGAGTGTTGTGGGCCAAAGGGACTGGTTTCCAGAGGGCTAGTATGGATATTGTGGGCCGAATGGAATCTTGGGCTGGCAGCTCAGTCACTCAGGCCTGGGGGGCTGGCAGCTCAGTCACTCAGGACTGGTGGGCTGGCAGCTCAGTCACTCAGGGCTGGTGGGCTGGCAGATCAGTCACTCAGGGCTGGTAGGCTGGCAGTTCACTCACAGCTATTCCTTGAAATAACATTTCAGGCAGAGTGCAAGCCACCAGACTCAATTTCATAGCATTTCAGGCATAGTGCAGGCCACCAAACTCAATTTCATAGCATTTCAGGCAGAGTGCAGGCCACCAAATTGCCAAACAAGTCATTGCATTGTCATTAAGGGCTAACAAATCATTTATTGCAAGTACATTGCAGACTCACAGTTCAGTTGATTCACAACTTAAAATCACAGTTGTGGACTCTCCCTCGCGATCTTCCAGAGTGACTGACATCCGGGGTTTTATAGTCCTCTCCCCCCCCCCCCCCCCCCCCCCCCCCCGTGGAAGGGGCGTTACCTTCATCGTGGTGATTGACAGATGAGAGGAACAATCAGCTGATCTCAAGATTTTTTAAACACTCATAACCTTTTTATTTTTCATCGATCGGAAAAATCCTCGGGGCTGCCTCAGCGGAAGAGGACTGTGAGTAAGATGGCCAAAAATCATAGCGATATAGGGTAGCATTTTGTCTAAAATCAATATACAGCGCAGACAGGAAGTGGTCAAGATGAGACTTTAGTTATATAGATGTTTAAGTGCAGTCCTGACCTCCCATCTACCCCCTTGGAGACTCAATTGAACCATCTTTATCGGACTTTATCAGACTTCAATGTTATATTGTACGCTAGATATTCTATCCTTTATCCGTACACTGCAGACGGCTGGACTGTATTCATTTTAGTTTTTAGTTTAGAGACAGGCCCTTCGGCACACCGAGTCCACACAGACCAGCGATCTCCGCACATTAACACTATCCTGCACACACTAGGGACAATTTAACATTTATACCAAGTCAATTAACCCACAAACCTGTGTGTCTTTGGAGTGTGGGAGGAAACCGAAGATCTCGGAGAAAACCCACGCAGGTCACGGGGAGAACGTACAAACTCCGTACAGTCAGCACCCATAGTCAGGATCGAACCCATGATAAACCCACGGCTCGAAGGGCCGAATGGCCTACTCCTGCATCTATTTTCCTATGTTATTTATGTTTCTATGTTTCCCCTGACTCTCAGTCTGAAGAAGGGTCTCGTCCCGTTCCTTCTAATCAGAGATGCTGCTTTCCCCGCTGGGTTTCTCCAGCATTTTGTGTCTATCTAAACAAAACTCAACGTGTCAATGTAAATTTTTAGATGAACACTTAAATGGCGAATAGTAATGCAGTGATTGATCATAAATGGCACCTTGATCATATTTCATCCCCTCTAACTATATTTTACAGAGTCAAATGCGTCTAAATGTTGGAACAGGCACTCATTACGTGGTAAGAACAGAAATGCTTTCGATACTACAATGACTAGTGTAGGAGTGAGGTTGGAAGAGCAGACTATATAAAACTGAGACTACACTGAAGATGCTAATACATTGCAACTGCATGGACTGTCTCTTCCCATCATCATTAATGCTTAGATTAGTTTGATCTAGAGATACAGCGCGGAAACAAGCCCTTCGGCCCACCGAGTCCGTGCCGACCAGCAATCTCCGCACATTAACACTGTCCCACACACACTAGAGACAATTTACAACTTTACCAGGCCAACTAGCCTACAAACCTGCACGTCTTTGGAGTGTGGGAGGAAACCGGAGCACCCGGAAAAAACCCACGCAGGCCACGGGTTCGAACCTGACTACAGGGCGCTGTCTGTACGGAGTTTGTATGTTCTCCCCGTGACCTGCGTGGGTTTTCTCCGAGATCTTTGGTTTCCTCCCACACTCCAAAGAGGTACTGGTTTGTAGGTTAATTGGCTTGGTTATAAATGTAAACATCGCCCCCATAGTGTGTGTAGGGTATTGTTAATGTGCGGGGATCGCTGGTCGGTGCTGACCCGGTGGGCCGAAGGGTCTGTTTCCGCGCGGTATCTCTGAACTAAACTGGACTAAACTAGTTTATTATTACAGGCACAAGTACAGAAGGGGTCATGTACATTGCCAATCTGGCGTGTAGCAGCATCAAAGACGCCTAGACTCAGCCAAACACACAAAAACATAAATTATACATAAAAATACACATAAAATTCTGCAAGTCAGGAAAATGAAAAAAAAAGACTGTGTGAAGAAAACAAGAGTTTCATGTAAAACTCAATTAGAAAATAAAATAAGTCCATGTTGAGGCGCTCTATAATAGAAATAAGGAACTGCAGATGCTGGTTTACCAAAAAAGACAAAGTGCTGGAGTAACTCTGCAAGACAGGGGAGGGGGTATTTTGTTAGGCAGATGGTTGAACAAAGGTCAGAAATGAAAATACATCAGATGTGAGACAAAGGGGTTGAAGAGTTGTGTGCAGTTTTGGTCCCCTAATTTGAGGAAGGACATTCTTGCTATTGAGGGAGTGCAGCGTAGGTTTACAAGGTTAATTCCCGGGATGGCGGGACTGTCATATGCTGAGAGAATAGAGCGGCTGGGCTTGTATATTCTGAGTTTAGAAGGATGAGAGGGTATCTTATTGAAACATATAAGATTGTTAAGGGTTTGGACACACTAGAGGCAGGAAACATGTTCCCGATGTTGGGGGAGTCCAGAACCAGGGGCCACAGTTTAAGAATAAGGGGTAAGCCATTTAGAATGGAGACAAGGAAACACTTTTTCACACAGAGAGTTGTGAGTCTATGGAATTCTCTGCCTCAGTGGATACTTTCAAGAGAGAGCTAGATAGGGCTCTTAAAGGTATCGGAGTCAGGGGATATGGGGAGAAGGCAGGAACGGGGTACTGATTGTGGATGATCAGCCATGATCACATTGAATGCCGGTGCTGGTTCGAAGGGCTGAATGGCCTACTCCTGCACCTATTGTCTATTGTCTATTGAGTTGCGAGTTGTGAAGCTGGAGGAAGGAATGAAGGTGGCGGGGGAGGGGGAGGGAAGAGATAGTTGGAGGGCCAGGTGAGGAGCTGGGGAGATAGGGAGGTGGGGGGGATGGAAAACCAGGGGTGATAGGAAAAGAAGAGGCAGGGTTGGGCTTGTAGTAACCTAATATTGAAGAATTCATTGTTTGTAAGCGCTCTCTGTGACTATCATAAGGTCATAAGTTCATATGTAATAGGAGCAGAATTAGGCCATTCGGCCCATCAAGCCTACGCCGCCATTCAATCATGACTGATCTATCTCTCCCTCCTAGCCCCATTCTCCTGCCTTCTCCCCATAAACCCCTGACACCCGTACCAATCAAGAATCAATCTATCTATGCCTTAAAAATTTCCACTGACATGGTTTCCACAGCCTTCTGTGACTATGTAGGTGTTTCACCGGATGCTCCAGTTTCCTCCCGTATCCCAAAACAGGTGGGTTGGTGAACTATTTTTTTATTGTAACCATTATCCCAGGGTTTGGGAATGTGGGAAGAACCGAACATTGTTAGATGTTGTGTTGCAGAATTACCTATCACAATGTGATTTGGTAAGACCACAAGAAACCGGGCGGCACTGTGGCGCAGCGGTAGAGTTGCTGCCTTACAGCGCTCACAGCGCCAGAGACCCGGGCTCGACCCCGACTACGGGTGCTGTCTGTGCAGAGTTTGTACGTTCTCCCCTTGACCATGTGGGGTTTTTCTCCGGGATCTTCGGTTTCCTCCCACACTCCAAAGATGTATAGGTTTGTAGGCTAATTGGCGAGGTAAAGTTGTAAATTAGCACTGGTGTGTGTAGGATAGTGTAATGGGCCTGTCCCACTTACGCCACGTTTTAGGCGAGTGCAGGAGACTCTGCACTCGCCACATGTTCGCCACATGTTCGCTGGTGATCTCTGGTGAGTCTTCTTCATGGTCGCGAGGAGTTCCCGCACTCTGGGAACTAGTAGCGGCCTCAGTATGGTTGGCGCAAATTTTTCAATATTCAATATTCAAATTGGTCGCCATGGAGATAATTGATAATCCTACAGTCGTAGGTCCAGTTGTAGTATGGGTCGCCACTTAGTTATAGATAGTCGAGGTAGTCGTAGGTAGTTTTAGTTAATCACTTTTGCTGACTTGGCATTTTCATTGGCTCATTAGGGGGAAAAAAATGTAAGCACGAGTTTTCAGAACCAAGGATAACCGACCGGAAATGTTAAATGACCGCCGAGCTTCACAGCCGTGTATCTCTGGCTTATTAAAAGTTGGCTGGCTTCTTAAATGTTGTCACCACTCCTTCTCCCCCATTCTCCCCCCGCCCCTCTCCCTCCCCCCTTCCCCCTTCCCCCTTCTCCCTCCCCCCCCTTCCCCCTTCTCTCCTCTATTAAAGGACTTACCATACACTGTGCTAGCCGTCTTAATTACAGCGCCAACCTTCCTGTGCATCGCGGTACGTGTCTGTATCACCTTGGCTTTGTACCGTGTGAATTTCACACAGACGGTGCTCCCGCGTTTACCCTGGCCCCCTCCTTTGCGATGTGTGTGTGTGTGTGTGTGTGTGTGTGTGTGTGTGTGTGTGTGTGTGTGTGTGTGTGTGTGTGTGTGTGTGTGTGTGTGTGTGTGCGCATGCGTGTGTTCCACTCTGACAGTCGCCGTACCAGTTCCCGGTTTTTCAGGCGACTGCCGGCAACTTGACAGTCACTGGCAGTCCGCTGAAAACTCGCCTAAGTGGGACAGGCCCATGAGTGCGCGGGGATCGGTGGTCGGCACAAACTCGGTGGGTCTGTTTCCATGCTGTATCTCTCCCACACTACAAAGACCTACTGGTTTGTAGGTTAACTGGCTTGGTACAAATGTAAAACAACGTCCCTAGTGTGTGTAGGATCGTGTTAGTGTGCGGGGATCACTGGTCGGTGCGGACTCAGTGGACCGAAGGTGCGTAAAAAGGAACTGTGGTTTAAACCGAAGACAGACACAAAAAGCTAAATTTAGCAGGAGAGAAGGAATGGGTAACGTTTCGTACCCGTTCCTGTCTTCTCCACGTATCCCTTGATTCCGCTAGCCCTAAGTGCTCTTTCTAACTCTCTTTTGAAAGCATCCAGTGAATTGACCTCCACTGCCTTCTGAGGCAGGGCATTTCACAAATACTCTCTGGGTGAAGGTACACAAAATTGCTGGAGAAACTCAGCGGGTGCAGCAGCATCTATGGAGCGAAGGAAATAGGCGACGTTTCACTCTCTGGGTGAAAACCCTTTCACTCTCTGGGTGAAAACGTTTTTCCTCATCTCAGGGGCCTAGCCCTTATTCTTAAACTGTGGCCCCTGGTTCTGGATTCCCCCAACGTCGGGAACATGTTTCCTACATCTAGCCTGTCCAATCCCTTAATAATTTTATATTTTCTATAAGATTCCCTCTCATTCTTCCAAATTCCAGTGAGTACAAGCCCAGTCGTTCCATTCTTTCATCATATGACAGTCCTGAGAGCAGTAGAGTTGCTGCCTTGCAGCAAAATGCAGCGGCAGAGACCCGGGTTCGATCTCGACTACAAGTGTTCGATCCCGACTACGTGGGTTTTCTCCGAGATCTTCGGTTTCCTCCCACACTCCAAAGACCTACAGGTTTGTAGGTTAATTGCCTTGATAAAAATGTAAAATTGTCCAAGTTGGCGATATGCAGAGTACTGCCCTGCCGACTACAAAGTTCAGAAGTTTCAGAAGGAAACAAGAATGTCCTTCCAGCAATTTGGAGGAATCTGAGGCGTAGCTTTATCACACAAAAGGTGGTGGGTGTATGGAACAAGCTGCCAGAGGAGTTAGTTGAGGCTGGGACTATCCCAATGTTTAAGAAACAGTTAGACAGGTACATGGATAGGACAGGTTTGGAGGGATATGGACCAGGTGGGGCTAGTGTAGCTGGGACATGTTGGCCGGTGTGGGCAAGTTGGGCCGAAGGGCCTGTTTCCACACTGTATCACTCTATGACTCTATATCTCTGGAATTGAATGGAGCCTTCGTGTCTGCATTAAATCTTTGGTTTGTGGTTGTAATTTAGGTATACGTGTCTTCCTACATCACTGCGTGATAATGTTTTTTTTCAAAAACAGGGCAGATAGGAGAAAACATTCAACTAAGATTTTCCCAAGAAATGCAGCCTTGTGGGGAGGAGTCTCTCTTTTCCCAACCTCCCCGCGAAAGTAATTCCCGATGGGGGACTGACTGTTTGATTCTTACACCATCTACAGAAAGGAGATAAAGGCAGAGTAAAGATAGCCACAAAACACTGGATAACTCAGCGAGTCAGACAGCATGTTCAAAAGGGAACTGCAGATGCTGGAATATCGAAGGTACACAAAATTGCTGGGGAAACTCAGCGGGTGCAGCAGCATCTATGGAGCGAAGGAAATAGGCGATGTTTCGGGCCGAGTCCCTTCCTCAGACTGAGAGTCGGGAGAGCAAGAGAAACAAGAGATGTAAACGGTGATGCAGAGAGATTTACAACAAATGAATGAAAGATAAGCAAGAAAATGAACGATGATAAAGTAAACAAGCCATTGTTCACTGAAAACCACTTACAGATAATGAAACTCACCAGGCCAACATTCACAACAACTAGGTTGGGGGAGGGGCCGAGAGAGAGGGAAAGCAACAATAGACAATAGAATGCAGGAGTAGGCCATTCGGCCCTTCGAGCCAGCACCGCCATTCAATGTGATCATGGCTGATCATCCACAATCAGTACCCCGTTCCTGCCTTTCCCCATATCCCCTGACTCCGCTATCTTCACGAGCCCTATCTAGCTCTCTCTTGAAAGCATCCAGAGAACCAGCCTCCACCGCCCTCTGAGGCAGAGAATTCCACTCTCACAACTCTCTGTGTGAAGAAGTGTTTCCTCATCTACGTTCTAAATGGCTTACCCCTTATTCTTAAACTGTGGCCCCTGGTTCTGGACTCCCCCAACATCGGGAACATGTTTCCTGCCTCTAACTCCTCCCTGACCCAGGGCCTTATCCCCCAATTGCTCAGTTTGGCCGGGGGCGGCCAGCTCTAAGAAGAGTCCTGGTGGTTCCAAATTTGTTCCATTTAAGAATGACGGAGGCCCCTGTGCTCTTCGGGACCTGCAATGCTGCAGAAATTGTTTTATACCCTTCCCCAGATCAGTGTCTCGACACAATCCTAGTCTCGGAGGTCTATGGACAAAACCCTTGTTATCACGGGAGAACTTGCCAACTCTATACAGACAGCATCCGTAGTCAGGATCGAACCCGGGCCTCTGGCGTTGTGTACCAGCAACTGCACCGCTGCGCCACCGTGCCGCACTGGCAATGGCAGAACTGGCTCGATGGGCCAAATGGCTGCCCCTATATTGCATGTCAACATCCGTCAAAGCAAGCCGAATGCTGGAGTAACTCAGCGAGAAAGGCAGCATCTCCGGATGGAAGGAATGGGTGACGTTTCGGGTCGAGACCCTTCTTCAGACCCTTCCCTAATGTTTGAACGAGACCTCACCTGTCGGCTTCTGCTCCAAAAACGCAGGCACAAATATTCCATATTTCACCAGAGTTATCGTTTAAACATTCGGTGGCACTTTTAATAACACGCTGCTGCTAATGACACGGTACAGGAGTTGCTTCTGCACCACAGCCATGTTTTGCGTTACAGCACTGTTTGGAATTTATATTATAGCCCTGTAAAAAAATTCCAGCGCCGACGTTCTATTATAGTGCTGCTTGACTCAGTTGATTTTTGTTTTGTGCGAGCTTGCCATAGCTTTCATCTCACTAAAGCATCCCCCTTTTGCTTCCACCCACCCACCCTTGTGCGCAGGAACTATGAAACTCTCGGCTGCCCTCCTTCTGGTGACCTTTACGGGCATAGCTGCGACATTTCGACCTGGAGATCTCGCTCCCTGCAGGACGGTGAGTACTGAAATAAGCTTCGCCATTGAGTGTGAGTTCAGTTTATTCAGTTCCGTCTATTGTCGAGGTACAGTGAAAAGCTCTTGTCGTGTGCTAACCTTTGGGAAGGACTTCCTTGAGGAAAGAGATGAGGAGAAAATTATTTCGTCAGGGGGTGGCGAATGTTTGGAATTCCTTGCCACAGATGGCTGTGGAGGCGAAGTCATAGATTCATAGTCATAGAGTGATACAGTGTGGAAACAGGCCCTTCGGCCCAACTTGCCCCCACTGGCCAACATGTCCCAGCTACACTAGTCCCACCTGCCCGCATTTGGTCCATATCCCTCCAAACCTGTCCTATTCATGTACCTGTCCAACTGTTTCTTAAACGTTGGGATAGTCCCTGCCTCAACTACCTCCTCTGGAAGCTCGTTCCATACACCCAACACCCTTTGTGTGAAAAAAGTTAGCCCTCAAGGTTCCTATTAAATCTTTTCCCCTTCATCTTAAGCCTATGTCCTCTGGTTTTCAATTCCCCTACCCTGGACAAGAGATAATTTTAAGGCACAGATTGACATGTTCTTGATTACTACGGGTGTCAGGGGTTAAAGCCCTGTCCCACTGTACGAGCTAATTCAAGAGTTCTCCCGAGTTTCCCCTGATTCGAACTCGGAGAATTACGGTAATGGCCGCTCTTAGGTACTCGGGGCTCTCGTGGACATTTTTCAACATGTTGAAAAATCTTCACGAGCTTACCGCGTTTCCCGAGTACCTACCATTAACGTTATGAGCAGCTAAGAGACGTCCCCGAGCTCCGACGTACCCGCTACGTACATTCTACGTGCTTACCACGAGTTTGATTTTTTTTTTAACTCCGGAGAGCTCTTGAATTAGCTCGTACAGTGGGACAGGCCTTCTATGGGGAGAAGACAGGAGAATGAGGTTGAGGGGGAAAGATAGATCAGCCATGCTTGAATGGTGAAGTAGACTTGTTGGGCCGAATGGCCAAATTCTGCTCCTATCACTTACGAAGTTATGAACTAACCAGTCAGCGGAAAAACAATACATGATTACATTTGAGCCATTCACAGTGTACAGATTCGTAGCGGTAGAGTTGCTGCCTTACAGCGAATGCAGCGCCGGAGACCCGGGTTCGATCCCAACTACGGGTGCTGTCTGTACGGAGTTTGTACGATCTCCCCGTGACCCGTGGGGGTTTCTCCGAGACCTTTGGTTTCCTCCCACACTCCAAAGACGTACAAGTTTGTAGGTTAATTGGCTTGGTATGAATGTAAAAATTGTCCTTAGTGTGTGTAGGATAGTGTTAGTGTGCGGGGATCGCTGGTCGGCACGGACACGGTGGGCCGACGCGCCTGTTTCCACGCTGTATCTCTAAACAAACCTAAACTAAACCTGTTATGGAGATAATTCCTATCTCCCATCCAAGCACAACTCACAGTAGAGCAGCTGGTAGAGCCACTGTCTCACAGTTTAGTTCATTGTCACGTGTTCCGAGGTACAGTGAAAAGCCTTTGTCTCATGTTAACCAGTCAGCAGAAAGACTATACATGATTACAATCAAGCCGTCCACAGTGTACAGATACAGGGTACAGACTCAAATAATATTTAGTACAACATATGTACAAAGATGGGCTTCTTGTTACAAATGTTGACGTTGCTGTTATCGTCCGTCCTGAAAAGGACCCAAGCTTCCGGCAACATTCAGTGGGAGCCATCGCTTGTCACAGTAGATGACGGTGGTAGCAGAACTAGCTCGGGATACTTCCAGTTTCCAACCCCCGCGGCGTGGACGCTTCTACATTGGGGCCATAAAGCCTGTAAAGTCCGATCAAAGATAGTCCCTGGGTTTCCAATGAGGTTGTTAGTAGTTCAGGACTGCTCTCTAGTTGTGGTATATAGACACAAAATGCTGGAGTAACTCAGCGGGACAGGCAGCGTCTATGGAGAGAAGGAATGGGTGACGTTTCGGGTCGAGACACTTCTTCAGATTGATCCGAAACGTCACCCACCCTTTATCTCCAGAGATGCTGCCTGTCCATCTGTCTGTGTCTATCATCTGTGGTAAACCAGCATCTGCAGTTCCTTCCTACATGCTCTGGTTGTGGTAGGATGGTTCAGTTGCCTGATAACAGCTGGGACGAAACTGTCCCTGAATCTGGAGGCAATAGGAATCTGAATGCAATTGGAATAAGATGGCCTGGTAACCAACAAAAAGCTCTTGGCTTTCTTTAGCTTGCATGTATAGGGGAGGTTTGGAAAGTTCAAGGGGATATTATTATTATTATCACCAAGGTACAGTGGAATTCATTTTTGCGGATAGTACAAGCAATACAGGACTTCTGTTGTGCTGCTGCGTAGGAACCGTGCAGGGGCCACCGTTTAAGAATAAGGGGTAGGCCATTTAGAATGGAGATGAGGAAACACTTTTTCACCCAGAGAGTGGTGAATCTGTGGAATTCTCTGCTCCAGAAGGCAGTGGAGGCCGATTCTCTGGATACTTTCAAGAGAGAGTTTGATAGAGCTCTTAAAGATAGCAGAGTCAAGGGGACATGGGGAGAAGGCAGGAACAGGGTACTGATTGTGGATGGTACACAAAAAAGCTGGAGAAACTCAGCGGGTGCAGCAGCATCTATGGAGCGAAGGAAATAGGCAACGTTTTGGGCCGAAACCCTTCTTCAGACTGATGGGGGGTTGGGGCGGGAAGAAGAAAGGAAAAAGGAGGAGGAGGAGCCTGAGGGCTGAGGGAGAGATAGGAAGGGGAGGAGACAGCAAGGGCTAACAGAACTGGGAGAATTCAATGTTCATGCCACCAGGATGTAGACTCCCCAAGCGGAATATGAGGTGCTGTTCCTCCAATTTCCGGTGGTGCTCACTCTGGCCATGGAGGAGACCCAGGACAGAAAGGTCGGATACGGAATGGGAGGGGGAGTTGAAGTACTGAGCCACCGGGAGATCAGGTTGGTTAAGGCGGAGGTGTTCAGCGAAACGATCACCGATGTAGATCAGCTGACACCTAGAGCAGCGGTGTTGGAGGAGATGCAGGTGAACCTCTGTCGCACCTGGAACGACTGCTTGGGTCCTTGAATGGAGTCGAGGGGGGAGGTAAAGCGACAAGTGCAGCATCTCTTGCAGTTGCAAGGGAAAGTGCCCGGGGAGGGGGTGGTACGGGATGGAAGGGAGCGGTCTTTGCGGAAGGCAGACATGGGGGGAGATGGGAAGATGTGGCGAGTGGTGGGGTCACGTTGGAGGTGGCGAAACTGACACAGGACTACTTGTTGTATGTGACGGCTAGTGGGGTGAAAAGTGAGGACTAGGGGGACTCTGCCCTTGTTGCGAGTGGGGGGATGGGGAGAGAGCAGTTACGGGGTATGGAAGAGACCCTGGTGCGAGCCTCATCTATGGTAGGGGAGGGGAACCCCCGTTCCCTGAAGAATTAGGACATTTCAAATGCCCTGGTGTGGAACGCCTCATCCTGGGAGCAGATGCGGCGTAGACGGAGGAATTTGGAGTAGGGGATGGAGTCCTTACAGGAAGCAGGGTGGGAAGACGTGTAGTCCAGATAGCCATGGGAGTCAGTAGGTTTATAGTGGATGTCGGTCAGAAGTCTATCACCTGCAATGGAGATAGTGAGGTCAAGGAATGGTAGGGAAGTGTCGGAAATGGTCCAGGTGTATTTGAGTGCCGGATGGAAGTTGTTGGTGAAGTGGATGAAGTCAGTCAGTTGTGTGTGGGTGCAGGAGGTGGCACCAAAGCAATCGTCGATGTAGTGGAGGTAGAGGTCGGGGATGGAGCCCTGGTACTTATTGAACAAGGATTGTTCAACGTACCCGACAAATAGGCAGGCATAGCTGGGGCCCATGCGTGTGCCCATAGCTACGCCTTGTATTAGGAGGAAATGGAAGGAGTCAAACGAGAAGTTATTGAGGGTAAGGACCAGCTCCGCTAGGCGGAGGAGAGTGTCAGTGGCTGGGTATAGGTTGCTCCTCTGGTCAAGGAAGAACCGGAGGGCTTTGAGACCATCCTGGTGGGGGATGGAGGTGTAGAGTGACTGGACATCCATGGTGAAGATGAGAGGATGGGGGCCTAGAGAGTGGAATGCCCGGAGACGACGGAGAGTGTCCGAGGTGTCTTGAACATAGGTATGGAGGGATTTAACCAGGGGGGATAGGATGGAGTCAAGGTATGTGGAAATAAGTTTGCTAGGGCACGAACAGGCAGAGACAATGGGTCTACCGGGACAGTCAGGTTTGTGGATTTTGGGGAGAAGGTAAAATCGGGCCGTGCGGGGCTGGGGAACGATGAGGTTGGAAGCTTGGTCGGGCAGGGCGTGGGAATTGATGAAGTCGGTGATGGTGCTAGAGATGGTGGCCTGGTGCTCGTCAGTGGGGTCATGGTCCAAGGGTAAGTAGGAGGAGGTGTCCGAGAGTTGGCGCGTGGCCTCAGCTTTGTAGAGATCGACGCGCCAGACTACCACGGCACCTCCCTTGTCGGCTGGTTTGATGACCCAATCTGGGTTTTTGCGGAGTGATTCAATGGCAGTGCGTTCAGAGGGGGACAGGGGAGTGGAGAAGTAGAGGCGGTTGATGTCGCGGCGGCAGTTTTGGATAAAAAGTTCTAAAGCCGGAGGGCCACGAGGGGGGGGGGGTCCACGAGGAGGGGGTGCGTTGGAGACGGGAAAAGGGATCATCAATGGGGGGCGAGGACTCCTTCCCATGGAAGAACGCTGTGAGGCGGAGGCGACGGTAGAAGAACTTTGTTCCGTGGTTTACATGCAGATGCAGGTTTACATCCAACATAGACACAGACACAGACACAGCCCTTCCTGTCTCCTCTCCTTCCTATCTCTCCCTCAGCCCTCGGGCTCCTCCTCCTACTTTTTCCTTTCTTCTCTGAAGAAGGGTTTCGGCCCGAAACGTCGCCTATTTCCTTCGCTCCATTGATGCTGCTGCACCCGCTGAGTTTCTCCAGCACTTTTGTCTACCTTCGGTTTTCCAGCATCTGCAGTTCCTTCTTAAATACTGATTGTGGATGATCAGCCATGATCACAGTGAATGGTGGTGATGGCTCGAAGGGCCGAATGGCCTACTCCCCATAATATATTCACCTTTTTCAGTCCAACTTTCAAGGGTCCAACTTTGGTCTCAACTAATTTTTTCCTCTTCACATACCTAAAGAAGCTTTTACTATCCTCCTTTATATTCTTGGCTAGCTTACCTTCATACCTCATCTTTTCTCCACATATTGCCTTTTCAGTTATCTTCTGTTGCTCTTTAAACATTACTCAATCCTCTTGTTCCCCGCTCATCTTTGCTACGTTGTACTTCTTTTATTTTATTTTTATACTGTCCCTGACGTCCCTTGTCAACCACGGTCGCCCTTTACTCCCCTTGGAATCTTTCTTCCTCTATATAATTAACTGATGCTGCACCTTCTGTATTATTCCCAGAAATACCTGTCATTGTTGTTCCACTGACTCTTGACTCTTGACTGTATATAAGATAGAAACAAATAGGAATCATGGCATTCACGTGCAGGAAGGAACTGCAGTTGCAGGTTTACATCCAACATAGACACAGAATTCTGCAGTAACCCAGCAGGTCAGGTAGCATCTCTGGAGAAAAGCAACGAGTGACGTTTTGGGTCGAACATATGATGAGCATTTTGTGTCTATCTTCGATTAAAACCAGCATGTGCTGTTCTTTCCTACACATAATACATAGACACATAGAAAATAGGTGCAGGAGGAGGCCATTCGGCCCTTTGAGCCAGCACCGCCAGTCATTGAGATCATGGCCCAATCAATAACCCGTGCCTGCCTTCTCCCCATATCCCTTGAATCCACTAGCCCCTAGAGCTCTATCGAACTCTCTCTTAAATCCATCCAGTGACTTGGCCTCCACTGCCTTCTGTGGCAGGGAATTCCACAAATTCACAACTCTCTGGGTGAAAAAGTTTTTTCTCACCTCAGTCTTAAATGGCCTCCCCTTTATTCTAAGACTGTGGCCCCTGGTTCTGGACTGTTCTGGATAATAGTAACTTATTTTGCTATCCCTTTCACTCGTAGATCGAGGCAGAAGCCTTGTGCCAGAACAAGTCCCTCGACGACATTCCCGTGGGCTTACCGCTTGATATATGGAAGTTGGATCTCTCTGTCAACCGCATCCAGAAGCTGTCGCTGGAGAATTTGGCCCAGTATGGCTCCATCCAACACTTGGACTTGGAATCCAATCATCTGGAGTTTATTCAGCCGGGGTCCTTTGCCCGGTTACCATACTTGGAAGTGTTGAACCTTGCCCACAACTTCCTGGACCAGAGCAAGGGTGGCCTTGGGAGTTTGCCCCGCGTGAGGAGCTTGGAGTTGTCCAGGAACAGACTGTACACGGGCATGGTGGAGGGGTTCCTGCAGGACGCCCCCTCGCTCGAGCGAGTGTCCTTGGCTAGGAACAGCATCACCAAACTCTCGGGGGGCACGTTCCGAGGGAGCCCTTCGTTGACGCACGTGAACCTGACTCACAACATCATCATCGAGATAGAGTCGGGGGCATTCCAGCCGCTCGCTAATCTGTCCGTCCTCGATCTCGCCATGAACTCCATCCCCTGCATCACCGGCTTCGACCTCAAGCAGCTCCAGGTCTTGAACTTGAGTAGAAACAGCATCGAGGTCTTCCTCATGGAGGAATCCGATGAGGAGTACCACCTCCGGTGGTTGGACCTCAGTGACAACAACCTACCCTCTTTCCCGGTCTTCCCCAAGAGGAACCGGCTCAGGCACCTGGACCTGTCGCGCAATTCCATCCAGGGGTTGTCCCTGGAAGCCCTCAGCATTAGGTCGGAGTGTCCCGAAAGAAGGCTGGACCAGGTCCTCCGAGCTAACAAAACGCGGACCACCCCACCAGCCCACCTCTCCGACTTGGTGTACCTGGACCTGAGCTACAACGAGATAACTTCCATCCCTTGGGAGTTCTTCCGTGGCATGAAGTCGCTGCGGTTCCTCAACCTGAGCAAGAACTGCCTCAAGGGCTTTGTGGTGGACCAGCCGCACATTCTCAACTCCTTAGTGGAACTGGACTTGAGCTCCAACGCCATGCAGAACCTCTCCCTTGCCAGCCGCAGTTTCCACCGCCTCAGGTATCTCTACCTCCAGGACAACAACCTTCACAGCCTGCCTTGTGACATCTTCAGTGGCCTCTCGAGCATCCATTTCCTTCGTCTCCAAAACAACGACATCAATGTTTGCCAGGGGCTGCCCCGACACCACAACCACTTGGATGACTGCATGTTCTTCTCTGGGATCAGCACAATGAGGTACTTGTATCTCCACAACAACAACATTAGGTATTTGCCACCTCACGCCTTCCATCAGACGCCCTTGGTAGAGTTGGATCTATCGATGAATTTCGGGATCGACATCCATCCTGAGGGATTCTCCGGTCTTGAGGTCCCGCTGACCTACTTGTCCTTGGGAGGCAACGGCCTGTCCTCACTGAGTGTCAACCTGTCTCACTTTGCCAATCTCCGGACGTTGGACTTGTCCCACAACCAGCTGAGCGAATTCCTAGTCACCGCCAGGAACCTCTCCCTGGAGAACGTGGACCTACGCAACAACACGTTGGGAGGCCTGGAGGAGAGGTCCATGGAGATGCTGAACGGGACGCTGAGGACCTTGCAGCTGTCCGGCAACCCGTTCAACTGCTGCCGGGCCGCCTGGGTGAGGTGGCTGGCCCAGGTGGACGTGGTGGACAGGTGGTCGGTGCAGTGCCGCTACCCGGACGTAAGCGGGCACTCGCTTGCCTACCTGTTCAGTGCCCGACCAGGCCTCTGCCAAGACAAGCCCAGGGACCGGCCAACCTGGGCCGTCCTCATCCTGATATTGGTGACTAGTCTCCTGGGATTCGCCACCATCCTGGCCTGCTGCCTGGTCCACAGGCAACGGGTCAACAAGATGATCCTCCACCACGTCAAAACCTAGGCGACCCGCTCCGTTTTTTTTTGTATGTCTTGTGTAAAATGAATCGAAATGAGGAGAATAAATCTATATATGGTTCCGTAACTAACTCCCATCTCAACCTCCCGACCGTGAACGCAGATGGTAGAACCGTTGTCTCGCAGTTTACAGACACAAAACGCTGGAGGAACTCAGCGGCTCAGGCAGCGTCTCTGGAGAAAAGGAATAGGCGACGTTTCAGGTCGAGCCTTCTTCAGACAGAGTGGAATTCTCTGCCTCAGAGGGTGGTGGAGGCAGGTTCTCTCGATGCTGTCAAGAGAGAGCTAGATAGGGTTCTTAAAAATAGCGGAGTCAGGGGATATGGGGAGAAGGCAGGAACGGGGTACTGATTGGGGATGATCAGCCATGATCACATTAAATGGCGGTGCTGGCTCGAAGGGCCGAATGGCCTACTCCTGCACCTATTGTGTGTTGTCTATTGTCTGGGGAAATGGGAACGAGAGATATAGACAAAGATATAGGAGAAATGAATGGAAGGTCACAGCTTCAGGATTAAAGGCCGCTCTTTTAGAAAGGAGACAAGGAGGAACTTATTTAGCCAGAGGGTAGTTAACCTGTGGAACTCATTGGCACAGAGGGCTGTGGGGGCCAAGCCAGTGAATATTTTTAAGGCAAATTCTTGATTAGAATGGGTGTCAAGGGTTACGGGGAGAAGGCAGGAAAATGGGACTAGGAGGCAGAGATCAGCCATGACTGAGTGGTGGAGTAGACTTGATGGGCCGAACAGCCTAATTCCACTCCTATAACTTGCAAACCTGTGAAAACTAAAACTCGACAGGAGATGTCCATTCTGGATTCTGGGGATGTGGATTCTGGCTCTGTCAGCCCGTGATTGTTTGGTTGTAAGATTAGTTCAGGATGTTTCCCTTCCCTTGTATTCAGGAAGTGTTGCTCCCTTGCACGGAGATGGCGGCTTCCTGTTTATCTGCTTTTGTTGCTCGGCATCTCTTGTTTGTGAATTCCACTGTCCCTGGATTTAGTTTGGATTCCAGTGTCTGGGTTGATGGATTGAGGGAGTAAGTTTAGTTTAGATTAGAGATACAGCGTGGAAGCAGGCCCTCCGACCAACCGAGTCCGCGCTTGTTCAATATCCTTTGGGGACCCAGATACGTCAGTCGCCGAAAAATATCACCAAGTGCGACAGGCCCTTAAAATTAGTCCCTGGCAGTCGCCTAAAGAGTTGCCTAAGTGGGACAGGCTTAGTGTGCGCTGGCCGGCGTGGACTCGGTGGGCCGGAGGGCCTGCTTCCACGCTGTATCTCTAATCTAAACTAAACTAACTCCCTCAATCCATTACCCCAGACACTGGAATCCAAACCAAAACCAGGAATTCACCTACAACACCAGGCGACAACCTACGACAACACCTACGCTAACCTACGTCAACCTCCGACAGCAAATATTGCCGCCACCGTCGCCGAAAAAATTTCAACATGTTGAGAATCTTGCGGCAGTCGCCTGTAGTCACCCAAGTGGCACAGCCCCATAATACTACCCTGCATACACTAGAGAACCAGAGGGCATAGACTTAAAGTATGAAGGGAAAGATTCAATAGGAACCTGGGGGGGGGCATTTTAGCTGGGTATGAGTTATTATGAGTTTATTGTCTGGGCTGAAAGAGCCTCGGGGGCGATGGCGATAGGAGCCTCGGCGGCAGCAGCAGGAGCCTCGACGGCAGCAGCAGGAGCCTCGACTGCAGCAGGATCCTCGGCTGCGGTGGGGCCTCAACGGCAAATTTGAGGAAGGACATTCTTGCTATTGAGAGAGTGCAGCGTAGGTTTACAAGGTTAATTCCCGGGTTGGCGGGACTGTCATATGCTGAGAGAATGGAGTGACTGGGCTTGTATACTCTGGAGTTTAGAAGGATGAGAGGGTATCATTGAAACATATAAGATTGTTAAGGGTTTGGACATGCTAGAGGCAGGAAACATGTTCCCGATGTTGGGGGAGTCCAGAACCAGGGGCCACAGTTTAAGAATAAGGGGTAAGCCATTTATAACGGAGACGAGGACACACTTTTTCTCATAGAGAGTGGTGAGTCTCTGGAATTCTCTGCGTTGGAGGCAGGTTCTCTTGATACTTTCAAGAGAGAGCTAGATAGGGCTCTTAAAAATAGCGGAGACAGGGATTATGGGGAGAAGGCAGGAACGGGGTACTGATTGGGGATGATCAGCCGTGATCACATTGAATGGCGGTGCTGGCTGGAAGGGCCGAATGGCCTACTCCTGCACCTATTGTCTATTGTCTATTGAGAAGCTTTTGTTGCATGCTAACCAGTTAGCAGAAAGACCATATATGATTACAATCGAGCCATTCACAGTGTACACATAGAGCCCTAAGATACAATACAATAAACTTTATTCATCCCCGGAGGGAAATTGGTCTGCCAACAGTCACAACACGCAACAAGGTACACGGAAAACTTGAAATTAAAAGTGAAAAGAATAGAAAAGGACAAGCGACTGTTGTCTGGCTGCCGTGTGTACAGCACCTTCACTAAAACAAACAAACAAACACAGACAAACCCCCCCCCCCCACCCTCCACACTGGTCCCGCTTTGTTCTTTCACCATCCCTCGCCGGGTCCCCATTGTCTTCCTCTCCCCCCCTCAGGCTCCACTGCCACCCAGTTTCCCGCTGCCACTGCCGACGTTCCGTTGCCGGCCAGGCTCCGTTGCAGCCGAGGCCCCCGTTATTGCCACTGAGGCCCCACCGCCACTTGGGTTCTGTTACCGCTGAGGCCCCGCTTGCCACCGAGGCCCCACCGCAGCCGAGGATCCCGCTGCCGTCGAAGCTCCTGCTGCCGCCGAGGCTCCCCACCCCATCGCCATCGCCCCCGAGGCTCCTTCGGCCCAGACAGGCCTCGCCGCCTGGCTTCTCCGCAGTTTCCTGGGAGACCGGTGCAGCGGGTCAGGCCTACCGGGGCACGTTCCGGTCGTCAGTCGTCGGCACCGTGGTTCTTCGGCGGGTGGATCGGGCCCGCGCTGCTCCCAGGGACACTCCAACTCACCCACGCCGTCCAACATACCCCATCTGCACTAGTCCCACCTGCCTGCATTTGGATCAGATCCCACTAAACCTGTCCTATCCATGTATCTGTCTGAATCCTCTTTAAACGTTGCGACAGTCCCCGCCTCGACTATCTCCTCCGGCGGCTCGTTCCATATACCCGTGGACTATCTTTGATCGGACTTTACTAGATTTATCTTGCACCAAATGTTATTCATGTTATTCCCTTTTTTCATGGGTGGTGGGTGCATGGAACGAGCTGACAGAGGAGGTAGTGGAGGCTGGGACTATTGCAATATTTAACAAACAGTTAGACAGGTACATGGATAGAGCAGGTTTGGAGGGATATGGGCCAAACGCGGACAGGTGGGACTAGTGTAGTTGGGACATGTTGGCCGGTGTGGGCAAGTTGGGCTGAAGGGCCTGTTTTCACGCTGTGTGACTGTGTACACTGTGAATGGCTCGAATGTAATCATGTATGGTTTTTCCGCTAACTGTCCTGCACGCAACAAAAGCTTTTCACTGCACCTCGGTACATGTGACAACAAACAAAACTCATAATAACTCGTACCCGCCACATGTTTGTGTGAAAAACTGACACCTCCGGTCCCTATTAAATCTTTCCCCTCCTGCTTTAAGAGAGATTTAGATAGAGCTCTCAGGGCTAATGGAATCAAGGGATATGGGGAAAAAGCAGGGACGGGGTACTGATTTTGGATGATCAACCGTGATCATATTGAATGGCGATGCTGGCTCATAGGGCCGAATGGCTTACTCCTGCACCTAAATCTATGTCCTCTGGTTCCCGATTCCTCTACACTGGGTTAACGACTGTGCATCATACCCTGCATTTCTTACTCCACGATTTTATATTCAAACAGGAAAGGTGGAAACAGGAAAATAATAAACATTTGGCGCTTTGACTCAAACCCACCAAAGAAAAACAGGAAAGAGTGGCAATCCTCATCCACATTTTTGTAGCGCAGTAATATTTTACACACCATGTCAGCTGAACCAAACCGCATGGCCACAATTAAATTCACAGAGAAGTAATGGGCCTGTCCCTCTTGCCGGTTTTGACGGCATCATATCAGTGTCACCAAAAGATTTTGAACATTTCAAACTCCAGCGGCGACGAAAAAATGTTCCGACACTTGAAAAAAACACCGCGAGCGTTAATACGTCATCACACCGCGTCATTCGTCATCGCTGATACGTCAGTCAATGATGCCGGCAGTCGCCGAAAAAATCACCATGTGGGACAGGCCCTTTACGACACCATACCATAACCATACGATAGAACTTTATTTATCCCAGGAGGGAAATTGATCTGCCAACAGTTATAAAAACACAAAACACACGTGAAACATGAAGTTAAAGTGACATTAATACATTAAAGTGAGGAGTGGAAAGGATTGGGGATGTGCAAAGATTGGGGGGGAGGGGGGGGGAGGGGAGGGGGGGGGGGAGGGGGAGTCAATCTCAGTCCACCCCACGACAGAAGGGGGAGGAGTTGTACAGTTTGATAGCCACGGGGAAGAAGGATCTACTGTGGCGTTCTGTGCTGCATCTTGGTGGGACCAGTCTGTTGCTGAAGGTGCTCCTCAGGTTGACCAGTGCGTCACGGAGGGGGATGAGCTGTATTGTCCAGGATGCTCCACAGTTTGAGGAGCAACCTCCCCTCCAAGACCAACCTCCCAGTGAATCCAACTATAACTCCGCCCCCAGGATGGTTTGTTGATTGCTTTTCATCTTTACGTGAGGTTTGTTTTCTAAAATAATCTTTTTTTAAACCACTGAAGCTTACTCTGTTTATTAATGAGGAATTCTGGGGTCGAGACAGGATAGACAATATTCCCTTTATCATGTATCTGTACACTCTGGAAGGCTCAATTGTAATCATGTATTGTCTTTCTGCTACTGTTTAGCGCGCAACAAAAGCTCTTCACTGTACCTCGGTACACGTGACAATAAACTAGACTGAACTGAGCTGATACATAGTATGAAAAAAAGAGACAAAGAGCTGGAGTAACTCAGCGGGTCAGGCAGCATCTCTGGAGAACATTACCAGGCGACGTTTCGTGCAGGGACCCTTCTGCAGGGTCCGACCTGAAACGTCACCTATCCTTGTTCCGCAGAGATTCAGTTTGATACGATGAGTTACTCCAGCATTTGCCTCTTTTTTTGTAAACCAGCATACAGGTAAGTGATAGGGGTAGAATTAGGCCATTTGGCCCATCGAGTCTACTCCGCCATTCAATCTCTCCCTCCTAACCCCGTTCTCCTGCCTCACCCCCATAAATCCTGACGCCTGTGCTAATCAAGAATCTATCTAGCGCTGGTTTAAGGGAGGGGCAGGATTGGCAGCTCAATGTTCCGGGTACAGGAGCTTCAGGAAAGACAGGGGTGACATAAAAAGAGGAGGGGGGGGGGGGGTTGCATTGTTGGTTAAAGAGGATGTCACGGCTGTGTTCAGAGGTGATATTACGGGCGGTTTGCCTAGTGAGGCTATCTGGGTGGAGCTGAGGAACAATAAAGGGATGACAAAAAATGCTGGAGAAAATCAGTCGCCTATTCCTTCTCTCCATAGATGCTGCCTCACCCGCTGAGTTTCTCAATATTTTTTGTCTACCTATTTTTCCAACATCTGCAGTTGTTTCTTAAACAACAAGAAAAGGATGGTCACCTTGTTGTGGGTGTACTACAGACCCCCGAATAGTCAACGGGTATTAGAAGAACAAATGTGCCGGGAGATTGCAAACTGCAGATCAAATAATGTTTGAGAAGGAACTGCAGATGCTGGAAAATCGAAGGTGGACAAAAGTGCTGGAGAAACTCAGCGGGTGAGGCAGCATCTATGGAGTGAAGGAAATAGGCAACGTTTCGGGTCGAGACCCTTCTTCAGACTGATAAATAAAGGCTGTTGTAGTAGGGGATTTCAACTTTCCCAATATAGACGGGGAAAATCATAGCATAAAGGGTTATGATGGGGTGCAATTCCTCAAAAGTGTTCAGGAGAGTTTTCTTAAGCAGTATGTGGAGGCCCCCACATGTGAGGGGGCAACGCTGGATCTAGTTTTGGGAAATTGGGAAAGGCAAGTTAATGAAGTGTGTGTGGAGGAGCCTTTTGGGACAAGTGTCCACAGATCGATTAGGTTTAAGACAGTTATGGATCAGGACGGAGAAGATCAGCACGTGTTAAAATGCTCAACTGGGGTAAGACCAACTTTGAGGGCATGAGAGAAGGTCTCACTCAAGTTGACTGGAGCAGGTTATTCGAGGGGAAAGGAACATCGGCCAAGTGGGATGGTTTTAAAAATGTACTGAAGAAAGCTCAGGATATGTACGTCCCCGTTAGAGTGAAGGGCAAAGCAGGCAAACACAAGGAAACTTGGCTGACGAGGGAAATTGAGACGTTAGTCAATAACAAGAAGGATGCATGGGACAGGTATAGGCAACTGGGATCAAGTGCATCCCTGGAGGAGTTTTGGGAACTAAGGAGTAAATTGAAAAAGGAAATCAGAAGGGCAAAAAGGGGCCAGGAGATAGCTCTGGCGGGTAGCATAAAAGACAATCCTAAAATATTTTATAAATACATTAGGGGGAAAAGGGTAACTGGAGATAGAGAGTGCGATCTCTCAGGAATCAAAGCAGTTACCTCTGCGTGGAGCCACAGGAGATGGGCAAGGTCCTCAATGAGTATTTCTCCTCTGTATTTACCGAGGAGAAAGACAGTTGGACGGAGGAAATTGGAGCGGTCACTGGAAGTGTCATAAGAGCAGTCAGGGTTAATGTTGAAGAAGTACTGAAGGTACTGTCGTGTTTGAAGGTTGAAGACAAATCTCCAGGGCCTGATCTGATACATCCAAGGACATTGTGGGAAACTAGAGAGGAAACTGCGGGAGCCTTGGTTGAAATTTACGAGTCGTCCTTAAATACAGGAGAGGTGCCAAAGGATTGGAGGATGGCAAATGTTGTGCCTCATTTCAAGAAGGGCTGCAGGGAAAATGCTGGGAACTATAAGCCGGTGAGCTTAACATCTGTAGTTGGCAAGTTTCCGGAGAGTTTTCTTAAGCAGTATGTGGAGGCCCCCACATGTGAGAGGGCAACGCTAGATCTAGTATTGGGAAATTGGGAAGGGCAAGTTAATGAAGTGTGTGTGGAGGAGCCTTTTGGGACCAGTGTCCACAGTTCGATTAGGTTTAAGATAGTTATGCTGACTGTCGCTAATCAGCCCTTGCCCATCCAAATGCCTGTATAATCTCAATTTCCCTCGTCAGCCAAGTTTCCTTGCATTTGCCTGCTTTGCCCTTCACTCTAACGGGGACGTACACATCCTGAGCTTTCTTCAGTACACTTTTAAAACCATCCCACTTGGCCGATGTTCCTTTCCCCTCGAATAACCTGTGCCTCAGGGTTCAGTGCTGGGCCCGTTACTGTTTGTCATCTACATCAATGATTTGGATGAGAGCATACAGGACAAGATTAGCAAGTTTGTTGATAATACAAAAGTGGGTGGTTTTGCAGATAGTGAAAATAGTTATGAACGATTGCAGCAGGATCTGGATCGATTGGCCAGGTGGGCGGAAGAATGGTTAATGGAATTTAATACAGAGAAGTGTGAGGTGTTGCATTTTAGGACATCGAACAAGGGCAGGACCTACACAGTAAATGGTAGGCCTCTGTAATGTTGTAGGGCAGAGGGATCTAGGAGTACAGGTGCATGGTTCCTTGAAAGTCGAGTCACAGGTAGATAAGGTGGTCAAAAAGGCACTTGTGGCACTTTAGCCTTCATCAGTCAGAGTATTGAGTATCGAAGTTGGGAGGTCATGTTGCAATTGTATAAGACAATAGACAATAGACAATAGATGCAGGAGTAGGCCATTCAGCCCTTCGAGCCAGCAACACCATTCAATGTGATCATGGCTGATCATCCCCAATCAATACCCCGTTCTTGCATTCTCCCCATATCCCCAGACTCTGCTCTCTTTAAAAGCCCTATCAAGCTCTCTCTTGAAAGTATCCAGAGAACTGGCCTCCACTGCTCTCTGAGGCAGAGAATTCCACACTCACAACTCTCTGTGAGACGTTGGAGAGACCGCATTTAGAATATTGTGTTCAGTTCTGGGCACCATGTTATAGGAAAGATATTGTCAAGCTTGGAAAGGTTTAGAAAAGATTTACGAGGATGTTGCCAGGATGAGAAGGTGTGTTATTGGGAGTGGTTGAGTAGGCTGGTTCTCTATTCCATGGAACACAGGAAGTTGAGGGGGGACCTTATAGAGGTGTACAAAATCATGAGAGGAATAGATCGGGTAGACGCACAGAGTGTCTTGCCCAGAGTAGGGGAATCGAGGACCAGAGGACATAGGTTCAAGGTGAAGGGGGAAAGATAGGAATCCAAGGGGTAACGTTTTCACACAAAGGGCGGTGGTTTAATGGAACAAGCTGCCAGAGGAGGTAGTTGAGGCTGGGATTATCCCATCGTTTAAGAAATAGTTTGACAGGTACATGGATAGGACAAGTTTGGAGGGATATGGACCAAGCGCAGGCAAGTGGTACTAGTGTAGATGGGAGATTGTTGGGCAAGTGTGGGCAAGTTGGGCCGAAGGGCCTTCCACGCTGTATCACTCTATGACTCCCTATCCCCTGACTCTCAGTCTGATGAAGGGTCTCGACCCGAAACATCACCCATTCCTTCTCTTGAGAGATGCGGCCCAACTCGTTGAGTTACTCCAGTATTTTGTGTCAATCTACTGCTCCTATATTAGTTTAGTTTTGTTTAGTTTAGTTTAGTTTAGTTCAGAGATACAGCGCGGAAACAGGCCCTTCGGCACCTACCAGCGATCATCCCGCACATTAACACTATCCTACACACACCAGGGATAATTCTACATTGATACCAAGGCAATTAACCTACATACCTGTACAACTTTGGAGTGTGGGAGGAAACCGAAGATCTCGGAGAAATCCCACGCAGGTCACGGGGAGAACGTACAAACTCCATACAGACTGCAGCCATAGTCATGATCGAACCCGGGTCTCTGGCGCTGTGAGGCAGCAACTCTACCGCTGTGCCACCGTGACATCCCCTACATGTGTATAAACACTGGATATAGTGATCAGTCAACATTTGATCAGTCACGATGATTGCAATGTCGAACACAGTTTGTTTCAGACTTTAACCAGGTTTGTTAAATTAGTACTGATTAAAAACATTTTTAAAATATCAACTTGTGAATGTTGATTTAGAATTACATTCCAAGTGTCAGCGCATTTTGTTGCAACACAAAGGACACGTTTAAACTGCCAATTAAATATTAAGCTATATTTATGAACAAGCTTTAGACTTTCGACTTTCGACTTTAGAGATACAACACGGAAACAGGCCCTTTGGCCCACCGAATCCGCCCTGACCAGCGATCACCCCATACACTAGCACTAACCTACACACTAGGGACAATTTACAATGTACAATGTAACAGGCCCTTCGGCCCACTGAGTCTGGTCGGAGCGGACTCGGTGGGCCGAAGGGCCTGTTTCCACGCTGTATCTCTAAAGTCTTAAAGTCTAAAGCACTCATCTATGTACCCTTGTACACGGTATTGGTGAGACCACACCTGGAGTATTGCGTACAGTTTTGGTCTCCAAATCTGAGGAAAGACATTCTTGCCATAGGGAGTACAGAGAAGGTTCACCAGACTGATTCCTGGGATGTCAGGACTTTCATACGAAGAAAGACTGGATAGACTCGGCTTGTACTTGCTAGAATTTAGAAGATTGAGGGGGGATCTTATAGAAACTTACAAAATTCTTAAGGGGTTGGACAGGCTAGATGCAGGAAGATTGTTCCCGATGTTGGGGAAGTCCAGGACAAGGGGTCACAGTTTAAGGTTAAAGGGGAAATCCTTTAGGACCGAGATGAGAAAAACATTTTTCAGTGAATCTGTGGAATTCTCTGCCACAAAAGGTAGTTGAGGCCAGTTCATTGGCTATATTTAAGAGGGAGTTAGATGTGGCCTTTGTGGCCAAAGGGATCAGGGGATATGGAGAGAAGGCAGGTACAGGATACTGAGTTGGATGATCAGCCATGATCATATTGAATGGCGGTGCAGGCTCGAAGGGCCGAATGGCCTACTCCTGCACCTATTTTCTATGTTTCTAACCCACTGCACACAGTTTTACATTAAAAAAGTCACAATTTAACACATTGACAAAGTTACTTGAGAACTGTAACAAAATCTATTCAACTTTTACACATTTCATTCAAGATACATCCAAACTTTAATATGTTAACGTTCAAAACCAAATCCATAACTCACAACTATATGTCGGCACTGGGCCTGTACTCGCTGGAGTTTAGAAGGATGAGGGGAGACCTCATTGAAACTTACCGAATAGTGAAAGGCCCAGATAGAGTGGATGTGGAGAGGATGTTTCCACCAGTAGGAGAGTCTAGGACCAGAGGCCACAGCCTCAGAATAAAAGGACGTTCTTTTAGAATGGAAATGAGGAGGAATATCTTTTGGTGCCCTGATTCTGGTTACACCGGTTTAGGTTTATTAATGTCATGTTTTAGTTTTAGTTTTAGTTTAGAGATACAGCACGGAAACAGGCCCTTCGGCCCTCTGAGTCCGTGCCGACCAGCGATCCCCGCACATTAACACTATCCTGCACAATTTTTACATTTACCAAGCCAATCAACCTACAAACCTGTACGTCTTTGGAGTGTGGGAGGAAACCGAAGATGTCGGAGAAAACCCACGCAGGGGATAACGTACAAACTCCGTACAGTCAGCACCCGTAGTCGGGATCGAACCTGCTGCGCCACGGTGACTGCCCGTGTACTGAGGTACAGTAAAAGGCTTTGTTTTGCAGGTACACAGTAAGGCTGGAGAAACTCAGCGGGTGCAGCAGCATCTATGGAGCGAAGGAAATAGGCAACGTTGCAGGCCGAAACCCTTCTTCAGACAAAGAAACCCTTCTTTGTTTTGCATGCTATCAATAGACAATAGACAATAGGTGCAGGAGTAGGCCATTCGGCCCTTCGAGCCAGCACCGCCATTCAATGTGATCATGGCTGATCATCCCCAATCAGTACCCCGTTCCTGCCTTCTCCCCTGACTCCACTATAATAATAATAATAATAATAATAAATTTTATTTTCGGGCGCCTTTCAAAGTCTCAAGGACACCTTACAAAAGTTAACAGAAGAGAAAAAAAACATATAGTCGGAGAAAAATAAATAATAAGGACATCATCAATACACAAATTAAAGATAGAAATCGTTCCAAAGACACAAAATCAAAAAATCAAAAAACACAATGTGAAGAGAGAGCAGCGGCAGCTAAAGCGCGCCAGCGTCCACTCTCCCTTCCGACAGCCATCTTGGACACAGACTAACATGTTAACTTACACACAAAAATCATCCCCCCACAATGGATACCACTGTGGGGGAGGGCACAAAGTCCAGTCCCCAACCCCAGTTCATCCAAAGTCAGGCCTATTGAGGCCACCGCTATTGACTCTACGGAGGCCCGATGTTCCTGGCCGTTCTAGCCGGGTGGTGTTGCCCCGGCGTCGGGAGAGTCCTCACAGCGGCTGGGCCACCTGGAACGGCCGCTTCCTAGCAGGGGATTGTTGGCTTCCGAAGCCGACAGGGCCGCGTCGGGTTGGAGCTCCCAGGCTCCCGATGTTAAGGTCGGCGCCGCCCGCTCCGCTCCGCAGACCCGCAGCCCGGAGGTGTTGATCTCGGCGGTCACATCTCACCGGAGCTCCAGCGCGTCGACCCAGCGCGGCGACCCAGGCAAGGCATCGCCCGCTCCGCTCCGCGATAGCGCTCCAGCGCTGTGCCGCCACCGAAGCCGAGGTGCTGGGCGGTCCCCGCCAGGAAACGGCGCTCCACGCCCGCTGGTAGGCCACGAGGACGGGTTGACGGGCAGCCCGGAGAAAAAGCTGCCTCACCGACCAGGTAGGGACCTAGAAGTATAATTACCCCCTACCCCCCAAATTAAGAAGTCCATTTCTCCAACAAGAAGAACAAGACTTACTAAAAACTTTTTTAAAAAATGAATTAAACGGACGGCTGCTGGATAGCAGCCGTTCCCCAAGATGGCTCCTCCTCCATCTTTAAGAGCCCTATCTAGCTTTCTCTTGAAAGTATCCAGAGAACCGGCTTCCACCACCCTCTGAGGCAGAGAATTCCACAGACTATCCAAACAAATCAGATAATACTACACATAAATACAATCAAGCCAAACTCAAGTACAATAGGTAGAGCAAAGGGGAAGATACAGAGTGCAGAATATAGTTCTCAGCCTTGTAGCGCATCAGTTCCACAGACAAAGTCCAATGTCCGCAATGGGCTCGAGGTGAATCGGACAGTACCCTAGCTTATCATTTAAAAATAAATTGGATAGTTATATGGACGGGAAAGGAATGGAGGGTTATGGTCTGAGCGCAGGTAGATGGGACTAGGGGAGAATACGTGTTCGGCACGGACTAGAAGGGTCGAGATGGCCTGTTTCCGTGCTGTAATTGTTATATGGTTATATGGTTATATGGTCATGGAAGGACCATTCTGAAGCCTGATAACAGAGGGGTTGTGCGCGTTTTCAAGCTTCTGTACCTTCTCTGCCAACAAGAGCAGGGAGAAGGAATGACCGGGGTGGGACAAGTCTTGGAATATATTGGCTGCTTCATGTATCTCTAAAATCGAAATCACACATTTTTACTCCACCCATCTGCCACTCCCCCCCCCCCCCCCCTCCCAATCACCTCTATCCACCCATCGCATGCTAGTGGTCGGAACAGGACAAGTTTTTGTTTAGAGACACAGCGTGGAAACAGGCCCTTCCACCACCGAGTCTGCCTCGACCATCAATCACCCGTTCACTAGTTCTATCCAACACTAGGGGCAATTTGCAGAAGCCAATTACCCTGCAGACCTGCGCGTCTTTGGAGTGTGGGAGGAAACCGGAGCACCCGGAGAAAACCCACGCGCGTCACAGGTTTAAGGTACAAACTCCGTACAGACAGCTCCCGTAGTCAGGATCGATCCGGGGTCTCTGGCGCTGTAAGGCTGCAACTCTACCGCTGCGCCACGTGGATCATACACCCAATGTGTCTGGAGTGAGACATGAACTGTAGCCTACTAAGCCACAGTTGTCAAGATAAACCGTGACTTCAGCAATGCAAGCCAAATTAAATTCTTTGCCAGGGAAGTTAATTTTCTTCCTGTAGTTACAGCTTCTTGGGTCTAATCTTCAGTATCTGAGTGCTTGCCATCGCCTCTGCTCCCCCGATTTCTCTCCTACCTCCCTGCCTGCCTTCGAGCCAAGTCTGTTTGGTTTAGATTGTTAATGTCACACAGTCACACACCACTCCACATTAATGACAGCGATATGGAGTTGATCAGTAGCACTAAGTTCCTGGGGGTGCAGATCACTAACAGTCTGAGCTGGTCAAATAACATCACATCACTAGTTAAGAGAGCGCAGCAGCGTTTGCACTTTCTGCGCCGGATGAGAAGAGCTCGCCTTCCCCCATCCCATCCTCACCACTTTCTACAGGGGCACCATAGAGAGTATTCTGACCAGCTGCATCTCTGTCTGGTTTGGGGACTGTCAAGCCTCCGACTGGAAGTCCGTGCAGAGAGTGGTGAGGACGGCTGAAAAAATCATCAGGGACATTGCGAGCAAACGTTGCTTGTCTAAGGCCAGCAGTATTATAAAGGACATCTACCTCATTGGGGACCCTCGGACACATCTCCATCATGGACTGTTCACTATGCTGCCCTCGGGCAAAATATATCGTAGCATAAGGAGCAGAACGTCAAGGTTTTGCAACAGCTTCTTCCCACGAGCCTTCAGACTCTTCAATGCCACCATTATCTATTTTATCTTTTTATCCATTTTGTCTTTTTATCCATTTTATCCTTCTGTTTAATTTGTGTTGCATGGGGAGTCAAATGCAACGGAATTTCGTTTAGAATTGCATATATATCGATGTATTTCTAAATGATAATAAAGTTTTGATTGATTGATTGATTGATTGATTGATTGATTGATTGATTGATTGATTGATTGATTGATTGATTGATGCCACGTGCTACTGCAAACCGAGGTACAGTGAAAAGCTTTTTGTTGCATGCTATCCAGTCAGCTGAAAGACTGTAGGTGATAACAATCGAGCCGTCCACACTGTACAGATGCAAGATAAAGGGAAAAACGTTTAGCGTCTATAAGCACTGCGCAGGAGAGTGCTTGTGCACGGGGTGATCGCTGGTCGGCACGGACTCGGCGCCCTGTAGAGCCTGTTTCTCGGCTGTATCTCGAAAGTGGTCTAAATTAAATTGGTCTTGGCTTCATGTTCAGCATGGACATTGTGGCCGAATGGCCTGTTCCTATGCTGTACTCTTCTTTGTTCTTACCTGCCTGCATATAACCCCTATCCCTCCATTCCCTGCATCCAAATGTTTTTCTAATGCCACTATCGTATCTGCCTCCACCACTAACCTCAGCAGTGCGTTCCAGGCCTCCAACACCCTCTGTGTGACCAATCTGCCCACCACATTCATGTTGTCAAGCTGGAAAGTGTACAGGGAAGCTTTACGAGGATATTGCCGGGACTCAAGTGCCTGAGCTACAGGGAGCGGCTGAGTAGGTTGGGACTATATTCCTTGGAGCGCAGGGTAATCTCATAGAGGTGGACAAAATCATAAGAGGAATAGATCGGGTAGACGCACAGAGTCTCTTGCCCAGAGTAGGGGAATCGAGGACCAGAGGACATAGGTTTAAAGTGAAGGGGAAAAGATTTAATAGGAATCTGAGTGGTAGCTTTTTCACACAGAGGGTGGTGGGTTAATGGAACAAGCTGCCAGAGGAGGTAGTTGAGGCTGGGACTATCCCAACATTTAAGAAACAGTTAGACAGGTACATGTATAGGTCAAGTTTGGAGGGATATGGGCCAAACACTGGCAGGTGGGACTAGTGTAGCTGGGAGCCAGTGTGAGCAAGTTGGGCCGAAGGGCCTGTTTCCACACTGAATCAGTCTCTGACTCTAAGACATCTCCTTTAAACATTCCCCTCACATTAAAGCTGTGTCCTCAAAAATTTGATTTGATTTTTTTCCATCCTGAGAGAAAGGTTCAGACTGTAGTTAAGTTTTAAAAGTAGTTGACCTTCCTCTCATAGTCTGTTCTGAATTAAAATTAATCCCTGTAAGTGAATCATCTGTTTCACTCTATTTACAGAAACATATAAATATTTAATCTTTAGCAGGATGAGATTTTTAAACTCGAGTTCCTTCCAGACAGTTCTGGGAAGACTTTAGAAAACCGAGGGGTAACTTTTTCACACAGTGTGGAACGAGCTGCCAGAGGAGGTAGTTGAGGCTGGGACTATCACAACGTTTTAGAAACAGTTGGACAGGTACATGGATAGGACAGGTTTGGAGGGATATGGGCCAAGAGCAGGCAGGTGGGACTAGTGTAGCTGGGAGATTTTTGGCCGGTGTGGGCATGTTGGACCGAAGGGCCTGTCTCCATGACTCTGTAACACTTAAGGAGAGAGGAGCAAAGTTTAACGGGGTTGGGTAGTTTAGATTTGTTCAGAAATACAGCGTTGAAACAGGCCCTTCCGCCCATCGAGACCGTGCCGACCAGCGATCACCCCATACACTAACACTATCCTGCACACGCTAGAGACAATTTTACATTCATACCAAGTCAATTAACCTACAAACCTGCATGTCTTTGGAGTGCGGGAGGAAACTGAAGATCTCGGAGAAAACCCACGCAGGTCACGGGGAGAACGTCCAAACGATCGAACATGGGTCTCTGGCGCTGTAAGGCAGCAATACTTTAGACTTCAGATGTTAGAATTTAGAGATACAGCGTGGAAACATGCCCTTCAGCCCATCGAGTCCTTGCCGACCATCAATCAACCGTTCACTAGTTCTCTCCACCACTAGGGATAATTTGCAGAAGCCAATTCTTTCAATAGACAATAGACAATAGGTGCAGGAGGAGGCCATTCGGCCCTTCGAGCCAGCACCGCCATTCAATGTGATCATGGCTGATCATCCCCAATCAGTACCCCGTTCCTGCCTTCTCCCCATATCCCCTGACTCCGCTATTTTTAAGAGCCCTATCTATCTCTCTCTTGAAAGCATCCAGAGAACCGGCCTCTACTGCCCTCTGAGCCAGAGAATTCCACACATCTCCGTTCTAAATGGCTTACTACTTATTCTTATTCTTAAACTGTGACCCCTGGTTTTGGACTCCCCCAACATCGGGAACATGTCCAAGCCCTTAACAATCTTATATGTTTCAATCCCTCTAAACTCCAGAGTATACAAGCCGAGCTGTTCCATTCTCTCTTTCATATGTTCTTTTTTGTTTAGTTTATTGTCACGTGTACCGAGGTACAGTGAAAAGCTTTTGTTGCGTGTTAACCAGTCAGTGAAAAGACAACACACGATTACAGTTGAGACATTCACAGTGTACAGATACATAGAGTCATAGAGTGATACAGTGTGGAAACAGGCCCTTCGGCCCAACTTGCCCACACCGGCCAACAATGGCCCAGCTACATTAGTCCCACTTGCCTGCGCTTGGTCCATATCCCTCCAAACCTGTCCTATCCATGTACATGTCTAACTGTTTCTTAAACAATGGGATAGTCCCAGCCTCAACTACCTCCTCTGCTATCTTGTTCCATACACCCACCATCCTTTGTGTGAAAAAGTTACCCCTCGGATTCCTATTAAATCTTTTCCCCTTCACCTTGAAGCTATGTCATCTGGTCCTCGATTCCCCTACTCTGGGCAAGAGACTCTGTGCATCTACCCGATCTATTCCTCATGATAAGGGAATAACATTCAGTGCAAGGTAAAGCCAGTAAAGTCCGATCAAAGATAGACCAAGGGTCACCAAGAGGTAGATAGTAGTTCAGCGCCGATCTCTGGTTGTGGTAGGATGATTCAGTTACCTGATAACAGCTGGGAGGAAACTGAAACTGGAGGTGTGAGTTTTCAGACCAAATGGGAGAGGGGAGTAGAGGGAGGGGCCAGGGTGTGACTCGTCCTTGATTATGCTGCTGGCCTTGCCGAGGCAGCGTGAAGTGTAGATGGAGTCAATGGAAGGGAGGATGGTTTGTGTGATTGTCTGGGCTGCATCCATAATATGCTGCAATTTCTTGAGGTCTTGGATGGAGCTGTTCCCAAACCAGGCTGTGATGCATCTCGATAAAATGCTTTCTAATGGCGCATCTGTAGAAGTTGGTGAGAGTTGTTGGGAACATGCCGAACGATGAACTACGAACTGGCTTGGTTGCTCTGCACTGCACCAATATATGCAGTTCCTTCCTACACACAAGATTTAGAGGGATAGGGGCCAACCGCGGCCAAAAGGGACCAGCTTAGATGTTGGCATCTTGGTTAGCAGGCGCACGTTGGGCTGAAGGGCCTGTTTCCGTGCTGCATGACTCTACACCTTCAGACTATGTACGGCACAGTGGCGCAGCGGTAGAGTTGCTGCCTTACTAACACGCAACACAAGCTTTTCACTGTACCTCGGTACACATGGCAATAAACTAAACTGAACTGAACTGGTGAATTTCATCACTGTGCAGTGAATCTCACTGTGGTGCAATGGTACCTTACTGCGCCAGAGACCCGGGTTCGATCCTGACCATGGGTGCTGTCTGTAAGGAG
The DNA here is from genome assembly GCF_010909765.2 of Amblyraja radiata. NCBI lineage: Eukaryota > Metazoa > Chordata > Chondrichthyes > Rajiformes > Rajidae > Amblyraja > Amblyraja radiata. The sequence continues at coordinate 95,248 of NC_045961.1, read as the reverse complement.
CTTGCACATTCTCCACATAACCTACGTGATTTTCTCCGGGATCTCCGGATCCCTCCCACATTCCAAAGACATACAGGTTTGTAGGCTAATTGGCTTGGGTTAATTGCAAATTATCCCGTGTGTGTGTGTAGGAGAGTGTTAGTGTGCAGGAATCGTTGGCCGGTGCGGACTCAGGAATAGCTACTTCCCCACAGCCATCAGGCTATTAAACCTGGCTCGGACAAAACTCTGATTATTAATAACCACTTTCTGTTATTTGCACTTTTCAGTTTATTTATTCATGTGTGTATATATTTATATCATGGTATATGGACACACTTATCTGTTTTGTAGTAAATGCCTACTATGTTCTGTGTGCTGAAGCAAAGCAAGAATTTCATTGTCCTATACAGGGACACATGACAATAAACTCACTTGAACTTGAACTAAGTGAAATAACAGTGCTATTAAAGTTGCCAGGGGTAAACGGGACGAAAAAGTTTGGGAACCCCTGCTTTAAGCTAAACTAAACTAAACTAAACTAAAGTAAACTATTACTGTAATAGACACAAAAAGTTTGGAGTAACTCATCGGGTCAGGCAGCATCTCTGGAGAGAAGGAATTGGTGGCTCGACCCGAAACGTCACCTATTCCTTTTCTCCAGAGATGCTGTCTGACCCATTGAGTTACTACAGCATTTTGTGTCTGTCTTCAGTTTAAAGCAGCATCTGCAGTTCCTTCCAAAACTAGACTAATGATTTGTCCACGAATGAACTGATGCTGAGTCACATATAGACAGAAACCAGTTGTGAAGCCTGGTGAATCTGTGATACTGAAGCTCTTATCATGACTTGGTTCACGTCATGCTTTCAGTCTGTGTCTGGGAAGGGTTAGAAGCTTGTCATAACAGCAGAGATTAATGGGTCTGCAGACCTGACCTCTGCCATGACTGTTTAAGAGGACTTTCTCTGCACTGATTTGAGGGGCAATGGATTGAGAGGTGACAGTATAATCACACAAGCATGGAAACATAGAACATAGATGCAGGACTAGGCCATTCGGCCCTTTGAGCCAGCACCGCCATTCAATATGATCATGGCTGATCATCCAAAATCAGTAGCCCGTTCCTGCTATCTCCCCATATCCCTTGATACTGTTAGCCCTAAGAGTTCCAGTAAATCTATCTCCCTCTTGAAAACAAAATTGTCTCCACCACCAGAACCCAGTTACCTCTGCCGGGAGGAAGCAGAAGCTGTTTTAGTTAATTTTATGTGTCAGAAGAAACTGCAGATGCTGGTTTAAACTGAAGATAGACAAAATGCTGGAGTAACTCAGCAGGACAGGCAGCATCTCCGGAGAGAAGGAAATATAGAAAATAGGTGCAGGAGTAGGCCATTCGGCCCTTCGAGCCTGCACCGCCATTCAATATGATCATGGCTGATCATCCAACTCAGTATCCTGTACCTGCCTTCTCTCCATACCCTCTGATCCCTTTAGCCACAAGGGCCACATCTAACTCCCTCTTAAATATAGCCAATGAACTGGCCTCAACTACCTTCTGTGGCAGAGAGTTCCAGAGATTCACCACTCTCTGTGTAAAAAATGTTTTTCTCATCTCGGTCCTAAAGGATTTCCCCCTTATCCTTAAACTGTGACCCCTTGTTCTGGACTTCCCCAACATCGGGAACAATCTTCCTGCATCTAGCCTGTCCAACCCCTTAAGAATTTTGTAAGTTTCTTTAAGATCCCTCCTCAATCTCCTAAATTCTAGCGAGTGCAAGCAGAGTTTATCCAGTCTTTCTTCATATGAAAGTCCTGACATCCCAGGAATCAGTCTGGTGAACCTTCTCTGTACTCCTTCTATGGCAAGAATGTCTGTCCTCAGATTAGGAGACCAAAACTGTACGCAATACTCCATGTGTGGTCTCACCAAGACCCTGTACAACTGCAGTAGAACCTCCCTGCTGGATGATGTTTCGGGTCGATAGCCTTCTTCAGATTTTATGTTCAAGTCGCCTGGTCTAAAAAACATAAGAACACAAGAATATATTAGTTAGACAACTGAACTGTCCTCTCACCAACTAGAGAGCAGTGTTGACCTCCCATCTACCTCTTTGGAGACATTTGAACTAAAAACACGGCACTGTGGCACAGGGGTAAAGTTGCTGCCTAAGATGGCAAGAGACCTGGGTTCGATCCTGGTGACGGATGCTGTCTGTACAGGGTTTGTATGTTCTCCCCGTGGCCTGCGTGGGTTTTTCCGAGATGTTTGGTTTCCTCCCACACTCCAAAGACGTACAGGTTTGTAGGTTAATTGGCTTGGTATAGGTGTAAATTGTCCCTAGTGTGTGTAGGATTGTGTAAGTTATGGTATGAGTGCAGGCAGGTGGGACTAAGGGAAAAAAGTTGTTCGGCACGGACTTGTAGGGCCGAGATGGCCTGTTTCCGTGCTGTAATTGTTATATGGTTATATGGTTATATGGTAAGTGTGTGATCGGTGTAAGCGGGCTCGGTGGGCCGAAGGGCCTGTTTCAGCGCTGTACCTCTAAACTAAACTAAACATGTTAGTTATCAGGCAACTGAACCATCCACTCAACAACTAGAGAGCGATCCTTACCTCCCACCTACCTCATTGGAGACTTTCCAACCAAATACAAGGCATCTTGGCCGGCATGGATGAGTTGGGCCGAAGGGCCTGCTTCCATGCTATGACTCTATGACTAAGTTTTACACGTGACAATAAGAAACAAAATATCCATTAACCGTTTAGTTTAGTTTAATTTAGAGACACAGCGTGGAAACAGGCCCTTCGGCCCATCGAGTCCGCGCCGACCAGTGATCACCCCGTGCACTAGCACTATCCTACGCACCAGGGACAATTTACAGAAGCCAATTAACCTACAAACCTGTACGTCTTTGGAGTGTGGAGGAAACGGGAGCACCCGGAGAAAACCCACGCAGGTCACGGGGAGAACGTACAAACTCAGGTCACGGGGAGAATGTACAAACTCGCCCACACCAGCCAACAATGTCCCATCTGCCCTAGTCCCACCTGCCTGCACCCATTTCATATCCCTCCAAACCTGTCCTATCCATGTAACTGCCCAACTGTTTCTTAAACGATGGGATAGTCCCAGCCTCAACTACCTCCTCTAGCAGTTTGTTCCATACACCCACCATCCTTTGTGTGTAAAAATTATCCCTCGGATTCCTATTAAAACTTTTCCCCGTCACCTTGAACCTGTGTCCTCTGGTCCTCGATTCCCCTACTCTGGGTAAAAGACTGTGTGCATCTACCCGATCTATTCCTCTCATGATTTTGTACACCTCTGTAAGATCTCACCTCATCCTCCGCTCCATGGAATAGAGACCCAGCCTACTCAACTGTAGCCTACCCTGTAGCTCACACCCTCTAGTCCTGGCAACATCCTCAGAAGTCTTTTCTGAACCCTTTCATAGAAAATAGGCTCTATGACTCTACTGAACACTTTCTGAAGACTTGAATGTTTCTGGTTGACTGTATGAATGTGTGATGCTTGGTTAAGAGTAGTGTGGTCATGTGGTGGGTGATGTGTCTCCTCACACACTCCAAAGCCTGACTGGTTTGTAGGTCAATTGGCTTATTCAAACTCAGGGACAGCTTCTTCCCAGCTGTTATCAGGCAACTGAACCATGCTATCGCAACCAGAGAGCAGCCCTGAACTACTATCTATCCCATCGGGGAACCTCGGACTATCTTTAGTTTAGCGATACAGCACGGAAACAGGCCCTTCGGCCCACCGAATCCCCGCCGTCCAGCGATCCCCGCACATCAATACCGTCCTACACACACTAGGGACAATTTACACACGCACCAAGCCGATTAGCCTACATACAAGCATGTCTTTGGAGTGTGGGAGGAAACCGAAGATCTCGGAGAAAAGCCACGCAGGTCACGGGCAGGGCCGGTTTTAAGCCGATTTGACCGATTGCCCCCAATTGGGCCCCGCGCCTAATGGGGGCCCCGCACTAATGTTCCGTATTTCGTACGGAAATACGAATTCTCTTTGTTAAATAAAGATTATATTTTTTAATTCGCCATGCGGATTTTTTTTTTAAACGACCATGTATAACAACCGCTGCACGGCCATCAGACACAAACGATTTGTTAACTAGTACTGTTAGCACTTCTTAACATGAAGTTGTTAACAAGTTGTTATATCAATCTGCATCCATCCACATTCCTCAGTAAATGTTATTGTGTTTTGAATGAGTATTAATGACGCCGTGTTCCTTTGTATAAAATTCACGCGGCGTCAATAATACTTGTTTAAAACACAATTACATTTACTGAGGAATGTAGATCGATGACACATTGAGAATTTCTTTAAACTCACCATCATGAGTGAGGGCCCCGGACCGCGAGAAGGGGCTTCTTCCTGGTGGGCAGGTTAGTCATTCACCTACCGACCCACGTTGTGTCTCTCTGTGCTTTGCTCTCTCTCTCCCTCCTTCTCTCTCTCCCGCTCACCATCTCGTCTCTCTCTAGCTCTCCCACTCCCTCTCTATCACCCTGTCTCCTCAGCATTCCCGGAATCATTGACGTTTAACGGTAGACAAAAATGCTGGAGAAACCCAGCGGGTGAGGCAGCCGCCTTGACCGCTGAGTTCCTCCAGCACTCTGTGTTTTTTGTTTGGCTCTGAAGTTGAAGGTGGCTCAGCGGGACGGGCATGGGCTCTGGGGAGAGGGTTGCGTTTCTGGTCGAGACCCTTCTTCAGACAATCACAAGTACTCTCACCGACGAGAGTTCAATTCAGTCTGAAGAAGGGTCTTCTCTCCAGAGTCGCTGCGCTGCCTGTCCTGCTGAGTTACTCCAGCTTTATGTCTATCTTCAATTTCAGAGAAATACAATTTCTCACGGGGGGCTTATAACGTCTCTAAACCCCTCTGGGACACTCTGAACACCTCTAAACCCCGTCTATCCCCCCCCCCCCTATTTCCCTCTACAACACTTCTGAACACTTCTAAACCTATCTGAAGCCCTCTAAACATCTCTAAACCGTTTAAACCCCTCTAAACTAGGAGGCTACAAGGTGCAGATGCAGTATAATGTGGATAAATGTGAGGTTACCCACTTTGGTGGCAAAAACAGGAAAGTAGACTTTTATCTGAATGGTGGCCGATTAGGCAAAGGGGAGATGCAACGAGACCTGGGTGTCATGGTACACCAGTCATTGAAAGTAGGCATGCAGGTGCAGCAGGCAGTGAAGAAAGCGAATGGTATGTTAGCATTCATAGCAAAATGATTTGAGTATAGGAGCAGGGAGGTTCTACTGCAGTTGTACAGGGTCTTGGTGAGACCACACCAGGAGTATTGCGTACAGTTTTGGTCTCCTAATCTGAGGAAAGACATTCTTGCCATAGAGGGAGTACAGAGAAGGTTCACCAGACTGATTCCTGGGATGTCAGGACTTTCATATGAAGAAAGACTGGATAGACTCGGCTTGCACTCGCTAAAATTTAGAAGATTGAGGGGGATCTTATAGAAACTTACAAAATTCTTAAGGAGTTGGACAGGCTAGATGCAGGAAGATTGTTCCCGATGTTGGGGAAGTCCAGAACAAGGGGTCACAGTTTAAGGATAAAGGGGAAATCTTTTAGGACTGAGATGAGAAAAACATTTTTTACACAGAGAGTGGTGAATCTCTGGAATTCTCTGGCACAGAATGTAGTTGAGGCCAGTTTGTTGGCTATATTTAAGAGGGAGTTAGATGTGGCCCTTGTGGCTAAAGGAATCAGGGGGTACGGAGAGAAGGCAGGTACAGGATACTGAGTTGGATGATCAGCCATGATCATATTGAATGGCTGTGCAGGCTCGAAGGGCCAAATGGTCTACTCCCGCACCTATTGTCTATGGTTCTATGACTGCGTCCAACTGCTGTCTGGTTCGTTGATCGGTTTGCTAGATGTGAACTATTTTGGGAGAGAAAAATGCTCACGGCAGACCAAACGTGTTAAACAGAAATTGGTCAGATATTGAGCTTTACACAGTGAGAAATCATGTGAAATAATCACTGAATTTTAAATGAATGTACCTGCATGTTATACTGTTTAGTTTGGAGATACAACCAGATAGTCTGGTTGATACAACCAGTTTAGTTTGGAGATACAACCAGATAGTCTGGTTGATACAACCAGTTTAGTTTGGAGATACAACCAGATAGTCTGCTTGATACAACCAGATTAGTTTGGAGATACAACCAGATAGTCTGGTTGATACAACCAGATTAGTTTGGAGATACAACCAGATCCACTGAGTTCGCACCGACCCGCGATTTTTGTTACAGATTTGACTATTTTGTTTGGCGGCCAATCAATCGTTGTCTCTAAGAGGGTTGCATCCAATCACCAACCAGCTTGCTTTAAAATTCCCGTCCAATCACAAATAGATCTCCTCCCGTCCAATCAGCCGCTGTCTCCAAGGGCATTGTGTCCAATCACATAATGCAGTTTAATGGTAATTAGCAGCTACGGTAAAGGTTGGAAGCAGCGGAGCTACTGACAGTCAAACGGGAGGGAGCGGGAGAGATTCACACAGTGTAGAATCCATCACACCCTAGTGTACAATTTCATAATATATACTAAATAACTGGGCTGACACATCTTGGCTGGGAATCTGGGGTTCACCAAAATTGTTCCCAATTGGGCCCCGCACCCCCTAAGGCCGGCCCTGAGAGTAGGGGCCCCGCCATCAGTTTTCTAATTGGGCCCCGCAATTCCTAGCACCGGCCCTGGTCACGGGGAGAACGTTCAAACTCCGTACAGACAGCACCCGTAATTGGGATCGAACCCGGGTCTCTGGTGCTACAAGCGGTGTAAGGCAGCAACTCTGCGCTACCATGCCCGCCTTTTCCTTACTGGCTTTTCCTTACACTAAACGTTATTCTCTTATCATGTATTCGTACATTGTGAATGACTCGATTGTAATCATGTATTGTCTTTCCGCTGATTGGTTAGCATGCCACAAAAGCTTTTCACTGTACCTCGGTACACGTGGCATTAAACTAAACTAAATTGAACTGGTGAACTACATCGCTGTGTAGTGAATCTCACCGGGGTGCAATGGTAGAGCTGCTACCTTACAGCGCCAGAGGCCCAGGTTCGATCCTGACTACGGGTGCTGTCTGTACGGAGTTTGTATGTTCTCCCCGTGACCTGTGTGGGTTTTCTCCGAGAGCTCTGTGGAATTCTCTGCCTCAGAGGGCGGTGGAGGCAGGTTCTCTGGATGCTTTCAAGAGAGAGCTAGATAGGGCTCTTAAAAATAGCGGAGTCAGGGGATATGGGGAGAAGGCAGGAATGGGGATGATCAGCCATGATAACATTGAATGGTGGTGCTGGCTCAAAGGGCCGAATGGCCTACTCCTGCACCTATTGTCTATTGTCTATTGTGCCTGGTTTCCTCGCACACTCCAAAGCCGGACAAGTTTGTAGGTTAATTGGCCTTGTATAATTGTAAATTTCCCTAGTGTGTGTAGGACAGTGTTATAGCCCTGTCTCACGGTGCGAGCTGACCCACGAGGTAACCCGAGTGAAAGACTCGTGGTTGTATACGAGATTCCAAGTGTATGATCAAGATTTTAACCGAGTTCCCACGTGTGTGTATATGTTTGCCGTTTACTTCTCATTTCCGCGATGTGCCAAGTTCCACTCCCGAGTTACCAAGTTCCTCTCCCGAGTTACTCTTGTTTCAGTTCCCACTTCGTACCCAAACTCATTGTTTCATACGGCCTTCCTCCAGTATAAGTGGAATTGTAAAACAAGTATTAATAATTGTATTACGAAATAGGACATACGGGGTGAATCCAGTAGGTCAGGCAGCATATGGGAAAAGAGGAATAGTCAGGGTTTCGGATCTTCTGCTTCCTCGTCAAATTGGGAAACTATTGTTGGAAGGAACTGCGGAGGCTGCTCCCAGTTTGCACAGAGCCTGCCTTCCCAGTAACGAGACTGGGGGTGTTCTAGAGATTATAAAAGTACAGCAAGTGACGCCACATATATGAGCGGCTCCTGATGAAGGTTCTATCATGGGGACTCCGGCAACCTCAATAGTATTAATATTTGACTGACTTACGGAGATGCCCATGGAGGGGAGCACAGATTACATAGTGGCCACTTTATAAGCTTGAGCCCGTTCTCGCTCCCCTATATAGGCTACTTTCCTCAGTGGGCCAACCAGTGAGTGAGGCACGCATTTCCCAGAGCCTGCTGATTAGATTAGATTAGATTAGATATAATTTATTGCCACACAGCCAGGCTGGTGGAAATTTGGGTTGTCTGCAGCGATACAATAATAAAGAACACACAACCACAATAAAACTGTAACACAAACATCCACCACAGCATTCATCACTGTGGTGGAAGGCACAAAATTTGGCCAATCCTCCTCCATTTCCCCCCCGTGGTCAGGACCAGAGTCCAGAGTCAGTCAGGATCGGCTCTTCCTCACCGGAGACCGCGGCTTTAAGTTGTTGTAGGCCGCAGGCCGGCGGTCAAGATTTAAGTCCCCGCCGCAGCCAGAAGCACCGTAGACTGCAGGGCCGGCGGTCGAAGCTCCCCTCCAGGGGTGATGGTAAGTCCATGCCGGCCCCGCGGTAGAAGTTGGCCGCGGGCCGGCAGTGATGGCTTCTTCTTCCCCCGGGTCCCCAACGTGAGATCCCGGGCTGTAGACGCCGCACCAGCTGGAGCTCTGCAGACCGCGGCTTCAGGCCGCGACTTCAGGCTGCCGGCTGCCCCGGGCCAGCGAAACGGAGCGCTCCTCTCCAGCGAGCCCCAGCGAGGGTTCACCCGCTCCACGCCGAGAGTCCACGCTGCGCCCGCCGCTGAAGCCCCGGGCGCGTCTCCGGGAAAGGCCGCGTCGATCCTTGATGTTAGGCCACGGGGGAGGCGACCTGGAAAAACTCGCCTCTCCATGGAGGAGGCGACCGAAGCGGTTCCCCCTCACCCCCCCACACCACCCCCCACACAAAACACACAAAGAAACACAAAATACATACTTTAAAACATACTAAAAAAATAAAGAAAAGTTGAAAAACTGACGAGCTGCTGACATGGCTGCTGCCAGAGCAGCGCCCCCCTAGATATGATCATCATTTTCTCTCCAATCTCTATTTTCTCCATGAGGAACTGCAAACCCATCTTTCAGGGTAGCCCATGAGTTTCCATATGCACATTACAGCAGCATCTGCACATCCCCCGGGAGAGGGATTTAAATGCTGCACATCTGATTGCTGCACAACCAATTAAGAAATGCACTTGTTTTCTTCAAGGGATCTGGAGCTTCTGCAACCATGGCTCTAGCTTCAGCTGGGGCCCAGGGTTTCAACACAGGGACTTCTCCTATCATAATACGGGGGACTCTATCAGAGACTCGGGCTTAGACTCTTCCTTAACATAGAAACATAGAAAATAGGTGCAGGAGTAGGCCATTCGGCCCTTCGAGCCTGCACCGCCATTCGATATGATCATGGCTGATCATCCAACTCAGTATCCCATCCATGCCTTCTCTCCATACCCCCTGATCCCTTTAGCCACAAGGGCTATAGCCAATGAACTGGCCTCAACTACCTTCTGTGGCAGAGAATTCCACAGATTCACCACTCTTTGTGTAAAAAATGATTTTCTCATCTCGGTCCTAAAATACTTCCCTCTTATCCTTAAACTGTGACCCCTAGTTCTGGACTTCCCCAACATCGGGAATAATCTTCCTGCATCTAGCCTGTCCAACCCCTTAAGAATTTTGTAAGTTTCTATAAGATCCCCCCTCAATCTTCTAAATTCTAGTGTGTACAAGCCGAGTCTATCCAGTCTTTCTTCATATGAAAGTCCTGACATCCCAGGAATCAGTCTGGTGAATCTTCTCTGTACTCACTCCATGGCAAGAATGTCTTTCCTCAGATTGGGAGATCAAAACTGTACGCAATACTCCAGGTGTGGTCTCACCAAGATCCTGTACAACTGCAGTAGAACCTCCCTGCTCTTTTACTCAAATCCTTTTGCTATGAATGCTAACAAACCATTTGCTTTCTTCACTGCCTGCTGCACCTGCATGCCTACTTTCAATGACTGGTGTACCACGACACCCAGGTCTCGTTGCATTTCCCCTTTTCACCTGGAACTTTGTTTGCTCATCCTTCTTGATATCTATTTTATTTCTATTTATTTCTTCTCAATCGTGTATCTGGTCCCCTCCCATTGGTAACATCTGCTTCTTCTGGACTAGCCGGAGGAGCTGTGACTCCTTTAACGGTAAACCGATCCATCCGAGCCACCAGAGGTGGAAACAGAGCCTCACCAACTGATGGGGCTGCAGCCTGTTCTTCCTCTATATACGCCGGGTTATAGGGAGGTTGGCGCTGGCATAATGTGGCCGCCATCATCAACAGAACATTAAAATCATCCTCTACCGGGGTGCCTTCTCTACAGGGTGTCGGGGATATTTTGCTGCCACTTGCTTTGTTATTATAGGCACAGGTCCATCATTTCCCTCTTTCTGCTTAACACGTTTCTCCTCCCCTATGGAGATTTTCTCCATCCCCGCCTATTTCCGTATTATTTTCATCCATTTTAACATATTCAGCACTCCAACTATCACTAATAATTCTACCTTTACAAATACTAATTGTGCTCCCATCTCGCCAAAACCATTTTTTCAGAGATAAGTAGGACAGAGATGGCTTATAACTTGCCCCCACCGGCCAATCTCCATTTCAGATTCAGATTCAGATTCAACTTTAATTGCCATTGTCAGTGTACAGTACAGAGACAACGAAATGCATTTAGCATCTCCCTGGAAGAGCGACATAGAATATGATTTCAATAAATAAATCTATTTACATGTATACTGACAGTGTTTTTCCTGTGGGAGGAGTGTCCGGGGGGGGGGGGGGGTGATTGGCAATCACCGAGGTACATTGTTGAGTAGAGTGACAGCCGCAGGTCCGGCAACGGAGAGACCTGTAGCGCCTCCCAGATGGTAGGAGGGTAAACAGTCCATGGTTGGGGTGAGAGCAGTCCTTGGCGATGCTGAGCGCCCTCCGCAGACAACGTTTGCTTTGGACAGACTCGATGGAGGGGAGCGAGGAACCGGTGATGCGTTGGGCAATTTTCACCACCCTCTGCAGTGCTTTCCGGTCGGAGACAGAGCAGTTTAGGGGGCGCCGTCCTGTGTGGTATGGGCTCCGGGCTGCACCGTCGACCCGTCCTCGCGGCCTACCAGCGGGCCTGGAGCGGCGTTTCCTGAGGGGACCGCCCAGAACCTCGGCTTTGACAGCGGCACAGCGCTGGAGCGCTATCGCGGAGTGGAGCGGGCGATGCCTTGCCCGGGTCGCCGCGCTGGAGCTCCGGTGAGTTGAAGACCGCCGAGATAAATATCGCGGAGCTGCGGGTCTGTGGAGCGGCCAGCAGCGGGCGGCGGCACTGAACCTTTCACTGGGAGTCTGGGATCTCGCGACGAGATCGCCAGTAGTGGAGCTCCAACCGGAGCGGCCTTGTCGGCTTCGGAAGCCGCGGTCTCCGGTAAGGAAGCGGCCGTTCCAGGGTTCCCAAGCCGCTGAGAAGATTCTCCCGACGCCAGAGTACAATCACCCGGCGAGAACGGCCTGGAACATCGGGCCTCCGTAGCGGCGACTGCGGAGGCCTCAATAGGCCCGACTATGGGTGGACATGGGATGGGACTGGACTTGTCCTTCCCTCATAATGGAAACCATTGTGGGGGGATGTTTTTTATGTTAAACTTCTTTATTGTTGTCATGTTTGTATTCTTTTTTATGTGCTGCATTGGCAAGAAGAATTTCACTACACCTAGGTGTATGTGACCAATAAAATAACCTTTAACCTTTGAACCTTTGGGTTGCCATACCATACTGTGATACAGTTGGTAAGGATGCTCTCGATGGTGCAGCGGTAGAAGTTCACCAGAATCTGAGGAGACAGATGGACCTTCTTCATTTGATCAATCAGCGAGACTACCATAAGATAATTAGCGGACATTGGTCATCCCCGTTTATTTTTTATTACCACATCTGCTGGCGATCCCGGTGAAACAACTCCAGTCCCGTCCCGACCCCCTGGGAAACTGAAGGGAGCGACAATCAACTGCCACGGATACAAATAATGTCATACACAAGAAAGGCCAGATGCTGGTTGACAAAAAGTGAACACACGGTGGTGGAGTTACACAAAGACACAGCAGAAATTTGGAAATGTCATCCCGTCACCCATTCCTTCTCTCCAGAGATGCTGCCTGCCCGCTGAGTTAAAGAGTTCCCACGGTAGACTCACGAGACACTAAGGTAAACGCACGGGCCACTACATTCTTAAAACGAGTTTAAATGTTCCAATTTTTAACTTCAGCTGTACATTTTACTCGTGGAAAACTTTAAACATGTTTGAATTTTTCCAAGAGTTAACAAGTTTCACGGGCACCTGCCGTTAGCGCCACGAGTCGCTAAGTTGCGTCCACGAGTTCCGATGTTCCCGCTACGTTAATTGTACGTAGGTACCATGAGTTAAATTTGTTTTAAACACGGGGTACCTCGTGGGTCAACTCGCACCGTGAGACAGGGGTTTTAGTGTGTGGGGATCGCTGGTCGCCGTGGACTCAGTGCGCTGAAGGGCCTGCTTACGTTCTGTACCTCTAAACATATAAATTAAATATTGCCTGTATCACTGTATATCTCATAGAGTCACAGTCATGCAGCGTGTAAACAGGCCCTTCGGCCCAACTTGTCCACACCGACCTACATGTCCCATCCACACTCGTACAAACTGCCTGCGTTTGGCCCATATCGCTCTAAACCTGTCTTATCCATGTAGCTGTCTAATTGCTTCTGAAACATTGCGCTAGTCCCAGCCTCAACCACCTTCTCCAGCAGCTCGTTCCTTACACCCACCACCCCTTGTGTAAAAAGGTTGCCTCACAGGTTCCTGTTAAATCTTTCCTCTTGCACCTTAAAAGGCGCGGCACGGTGGCGCAGCGGTAGAATTGCTGCCTTACAGCGCCAGAGACCCGGGTTCGATCCTGACTGTGGGTGCTGTCTGTGTGGAGTTTGTATGTTCTCCCAGTAAGTTTTCTCCGGGTGCTCCGGTTTCCTCCCACACTCCAAAGGCGTGCAGGTTTGTAGGTTAATTGGCTTCTGTAATTTATCCCTAGTTTGTATGATAGAACTAGTGTGTGAAAGGGTGATTGCTGGTCGGCACAGACTCGTTGGGCCGAAGGGCCTGTTTCCACTCTGTATCTCTAAACTGAACTAAAATAAACTAAACTAAACTATGGATCTTGATTCCCCCCCACTCTGGGCAAGAGACTCTGTGCGTCTGTAACTGGAGTTTCAAAAAGCCTTTGACAAGGTCCCACACAAGAGATAAGTGTGCAAAATTAGAGCACATGATATTGGGGGGAGGGTATTGACATGGATAGAGAACTGGTTGGCAGACAGGAAGCAAAGAGTAGGAATTAATAGGTCCTTTTCAGAATGGCAGGCAGTGGGGAGCCGCAAGGCTCGGTGCTGGGACCCCAGTTATTTATAATGTATATTAACGATTTAGACAAGGGAATTAAATGGCATTAAGTGACATCTCCAAGTTTGTGGATGATACAAAGCAGGGTGGCAGTGTGAGCTGCGAGGAGGATGCTATGAGGCTGCAGGGTGACTTGGATAGGTTGGGTGAGTGGGCAGATGCATGGCAGATGCAGTATAATGTGGATAATTGTGAGGTTATCCACTTTGGTGGCAAGGACAGGAAGGCAGATTATTATCAAAATGGTATTAGATTAGAAAAAAAGGAGGTGCAACGAGACCTGGGTGTGTTTGTACATCAGTCACTGAAAGTAAGCATGCAGGTACAGCAGGCAGTGAAGAAAGCTAATGGCCTTCATTGCAAGAGGATTTGAGTTTAGGAGCAAGGAGGTCCTACTGCAGTTGTACAGGGCCCTGGTGGGACCGCACCTGGAGTATTGTGTGCAATTTTGGTCTCCTAATTTGAGGAAGGACATTATTGGTATTGAGGGAGTGCAGCGTAGGTTCCTCAGGTTAATTCCCGGGATGGCGGGACTGACATATGATGAAAGAATGGGTCGACAGGGCTTGTATTCACTGGAATTCAGAAGGATGAGAGGAGATCTTATAGAAACATATAAAGATTAAAAAAACATATAAGATTATTAAGGGATTGGACACGCTAGAGGCAGGAAACATGTTCCTCAAGTTGGGGGAGTCCAGAATCAGGGGCCACAGTTTAAGAATACGGGGTAGACCATTTAGAACGGAGATGAGGAAAACCCTTTTTATCCAGAGAATTGTGAATCTGTTGAATTTTCTGCCACAGAAGGCAGTGGAGGCCAATTCCCTGGATGTTTTCAAGAGAGAGTTAGATATAGCTCCTTAGGGCTAGTGGAATCAAGAGGTATTGGGAGAATTAGCTCTTAGGGCTAAAGGAATCAAGGGATATTGGGGAAAAAGCAGGAACGGGGTACTGATTTTAGATGATCAGCCATGATCATATTGAATGACGATGGTGACTCAAAAGGGCCGAATGGCCTACTCCTGCACCGGTTTTTCTATGTTTCTATGTCTTCCTGAGAAGATTACAGAGATTCAGCATATCAAAGAGGATCCTCATGAACTTCTACAGGTGCACGGTAGAGAGCATACTGACCAGTTGCATCGTGGCCTGGTTAGGCAACTTGAACGTCCAGGAGCGGAAAAGACTACAAAAAGTTGTGACCACTGCCCAGTCCATCCCCGGCTCTGACCTCCCCACCATCGAAGGGAACTATCGGAGTCGCTGCCTCAAAAAGGCAGCCAACATCATCAAGGACCCACACCATAGTGGCCACACACTCATCTCAACACTGCCATCGGGAAGAAGGTACAGGAGTCTAAAAACTGTAACGTCCAGGTTCAGGAACCGCTACTTCCCCACAACCATCAGGCTATTAAACACGGCAACAAACAAGCTCTGAACTACAACAGACTATTATTATTATTGCACTATATTTGTTATTTATTGAGTATGTGTGCATGTGTATATACACACACGGAACTTTTTTTCTTTCTTCCGTTATGTATAATGTTTCCATATTGTGTTGTGCTGCAGCAAGCAAGAATCTCATTGTCCTGTCTGGGTCACATGGCAATACAACACTCTGGACTCTCTTGACTCTTACCCAATCTATTCCTCTCATGATTTTGTGCCTATTACCTGTATCATTGTATGTTTATTTACTGTATGTCTGTCGCCTTCTGCTAGTAGCACAGACTAATTAAGCTCCCTCCACATGCCCTAATTTCAATAGGGTTTGGCAAGGACTTAATGCAATTGCAAAAAGTCAAAGGAATCTCAAGGAACACCAGGCAGAGGCATTCCTCACTAATAGGACACATATGGTTGTGCTGATGGCAACAGACTCCACAAGGAAAAATGTACTGTACATGAGGAATTACTCTCTGGAATGCCGATGAGATCTCTCCCCGACTGTTCAAATTTGTAACCATGTAAACATTGAATTTGTGTCGGAAGGAACTGAAGATGCTGGTTTACACCGAAAATGGACACAAAATGCTGGAGTAACTCAGCGGGACGAAGGAACGGGTGATGTTTCCGATTGAGACCCTTCTTCGGGGTCTCGACCCGAAATGTCGCCTATTCTTTCGCTCCATAGATACTGCCTCACCCGCTGAGTTTCTCCAGCATTTTTGTCTACCATTGATGGCTTTACCTTGCAATAAACTTTATTCCCTTATCATGTATCTGTACACTGTAAATGGCTTGTTCATCGCTCGTTCGTTCGTGTGTAGCTCGCCTTTGGCTTCCGTCGTCGTCCAACATGTTGACAGAATATGTCGCCCGACGCATCACAGAGTGCATCGCATCATCGCTTCCAGGGATCGCCACGAGGAGGCTTCTGTCATAATCCCCAGTAAATGGCTCAATTGTAATCATGTATGGCACGCAACAAAAGCTTTTCACTGTACCTCCATGCACGTGACAACAAACTAAACTGTTCTGAATCCACGTCACTCATTTTTACACCAGCTTTGTAGACCTGGAAATGTTACATCAGCGAGGCCCCTCACTGAAACCATCTTGGAGACTGACCAGGGCTTGGATTTAGTGATTGTGCCGCCATCTCGATAAGAAACATAGAAAATAGGTGCAGGAGTAGGCCATTCGGCCCTTCGAGCCTGCACCGCCATTCAATATGATCATGGCTGATCATTCAACTCGGTATCCTGTACCTGCCTTCTCTCCATACCCCCTGATCCCTTTAGCCACAAGGGCCACATCTAACTCCCTCTTCAATATAGCCAATGAACTGGCCTCAACTACCTTCTGTGGCAGAGAGTTCCCGAGATTCCAGAGATGCAGCCTTGCAACGCCGGAGACCCGGGTTCGATCCCGACTACGGGTGCTGTCTGTACGTTCTACCCGTGACCTGCCTGGGTCTTCTCCGACACTCCAAAGACGTACAGGTTTGTAGGTTAATTGGCTTGGTAAATATAAAAATTGTCTGTCGTGGGTGTAGGATAGTGTTAATGTGCGGGGATCGCTGGTCGACGCGGACCCGGTGGGCCGAGAGGGCTGTTTCCGCGCTGTATCTCTAAACTAAACTAAACTAAACTAAACTCAGATGAAAGGGGACAATGATGAAGGAAATGTAGAGTAGTTCATTGTTAGCTGAGGGGAAGTTGACAACGAGGTATACAATCAGTAATATTTAATCAGGAGGAAAGTGAAACTAGTCAGAGAATGAGGATGGGGGAGGGATGGAGAGAGAGGGAAAGCAATGGTTACTTGAAGTTTGAGAAATCAATATTGATACTATCGGATGTAAGCTGCCCAAGCGAAATATGAGGTGCTGTTCCTCCAATTTGCGCTGGGCCTCACTCTGACAGGTGGAGGATAGAATGGTCAGTGTGGGAATGGGAGGGGGAGGTAAATTGTTAACTCCACACTTAAACCCACAGAAGTTAAACATTGAATTTTGTGGATTTCCTACAATTACAAAGTTTCACCACATAGTTTCCTTCCACAAATATCTCAGTCTGAGTGGATTGATTTTACGCGGCATCCCGTTAAAAATCCATTTAAGCGCAACCAGGCAATATGCTCTCTGCTGTACACCTGTAGAAGTCTAAGAGGGGCGGCACGGTGGCGCAGCGGTAGAGTTGCTGCCTCACAGCGCTGGAGACCCGGGTTCGATCCTGACTGCGGGTGCTGTCTGTACAGAGTTTGCATGTTCTCCCCGTGACCTGCGTGAGTTTTCTCCGGGATCTCCGGTTTCCGCCCACACTCCAAGATGTGAGAGTTTATAGGTTAATTGGCTTCGGTAAAAATTGTAAATATCCCTAATGGGTATAGGATAGTGTTAGTGTGCGGGTGCGGACTCGGTGGGCTGAAGGGCCTGTTTCCATGCTGTATCTCTAAACTGAACTAAACTAAACATACCGAACTTTCGCAACCTTCTCAGACACTAGAGGTGTTGATAGGCCTTCTTTATAATTGTTGGGTCCAGGTAAGATCTTCAAAGACATGCACGCCAAAGAATTGAAAGCTTTTCATAAGTTCAAAAGTCATAGGAGCAGAATTAGGCCATTCGGCCCATCAAATCTACTCTGCCGTTCAATCATGGCTGATCTATCTGTTTCTCTTAACCCCATTCTCCTGCCTTCTCCCCATAATCCCTGACACCCGTACTAATCAAGAATCTATCTATCCATCCCTGCCTTAAATATATCCATTGACTTGGCCTCCACAGCCTTCTGTGGCAATGATTTCCAAAGATTCACCACCCTCTGGCTTTTGACTCACTCCACCATCGTCCTGTCGATGTAACCAGGTTTGAGGGTCCTCATCCCTCCTCTTCCAAAGTCCACAATCATGTCCTTGGTCTTACTGACATTGAGAGCAAGATAGTTGTGCTGGCACCAGTTGCTCAGTCGAAACGTGAGAATCCCTTACAAAGACTGTAGACTTGGAGAAAATACTGCTTGGGAGATAAATACAGTCCCCAGTGCAGCTCATAGAACAGTGCAGCACAAGAACAGGCCCTTCGGCCCACAATGTCTGTGCTGAACATGATGCCAAGACTACCTGGTCATGATTCAATCTTCTTTCTTAGGCCCCCTTCGGTCATGGCTGACTATGGGTGCTCCAGGGTGCTATTCCCTATATGGAGGACGCCTGTGCGTGACTTTGTTTAACGTGGGGAGACTGGTGCACAGACAGCCACCTCACGGTCCTTGACAGATCTGGGTCAGGATCCAGTGGCATGGAGTCCAAGACGACCGGAGACCCTTTTCTGCTGCAGCCTTCATCCGCCTTCCCAGCCGTTGTGACGCTCTACTAAGGTCAGCCATCGTCCTCCGCCTGTTCCACCGTTGAGGTCTTGGTCGGATTGCTCTTTGTCAGAGACCTCCCCTTCGACCTTACCGCCATGGGTGGCCCTACCAGGAGCATAGCTCCAGACGGCATCGCTCTCCGGATCTCAGGTCCACACAAGCTTCTCCACCACGACAAGGTGACAACCCACGGAGATGATCCATATCCCTTCATTCCCGTCATATCCATGTACCTATCCAAAAGCCTCTTAAATGCCACTATCTCATCTGCCACCACCACCTCCGACAGCTCGTTCCAGGCACCCACTGCTCTCTGAGTAAAAAAATTGCTCTGCACATCACCCTTGAACTTTGCCCCTTGATCTTAAACCTACTGTACGCCCTCTAGTGTTTGATTTTTCCACGTGGGTAAAAAGGAGCTTGAAGTGTAATTGGATTTAATTGGAGTGAGGGAGTCTGGTCTGTGTGATGGACTGGGCTACATCCACAGCTGTCTCTCACAATTGCTTACAATCCTAGGCACAACTGTTGCCAACCCAAGCTGTGATGCATCCCGATAGGATGCATGTTATGGGGTGCATCTGTAGAGTTGGTAAACATAGAAACATGGAAAATAGTTTGCAGGTCTAGGCCATTCGTCCCTATCGAGCCAGCACGGATATTCAATGTGATCATGGCTGGTCATCCAGAATCAGTACCCCGTTCCTGCTTTCTCCCAATCTCCCTTGACTCCGTTAGCCCCAAGAGCTATATCGAACTCTCTCTTGAATACATCAGCAGGTATACGTATAGACAGTACATAAGAGGGAAGGTTTCCTGCTCAACCCCGGCCTCGGTGCCGCATGGAAGGCCCTGAAGGCTCGGGGGACGGCCCAACCCCCCTTGAGCTCGCTCCGTTCCATCGGAACGCTGGACGTAGACAGAGGAGACCGAACGCTCACGGGAGGCAACGTGCCCCGTGGCACGGGGTCCCGGGTTGATGGAGCCTGCGTCGAACGGAGCTGGAGATTACGGCGTTGGGAAAAATGGAAGACCCCGCGTGGGGGGACCGCTGTGAGGGTGGGGGGGACGGGGGGACGGTGGGGAGAACAAAGGAGAGCCCGGTGCGAGGGAGGAGGAGGGGGAGGGGGGGAGCAAAGGATGACCCATGGCGAGATAATTGATAACTTAGTCAGTGCCCTTTACATGGCCACCATTTGTATACCTTGGATATGTAATCAAAGAATGTGACAATAAGGTATTCAATTCAATTCAATTCAGCACATGCCGAACTACATGAGTTGGCTGAAGATGTGGAGGCATTGTTGGGATTTCTTGGCCATAGCTTCAATGGACCAGGACATATTGCTGATGATATTAACACCTGGAAAATTATGAAATTAAACTTGAAGGACAAACAGACTTTCTCTCCAGATAACATTCACTCATCTTCCATTGACTACACCCGTCCCGCTGAGTTACTCCAGCATTATGTGTCTATCTTCAGTTTAAACCAGCATCTGCAGTTCCTTCCTACACAAACCAGCCTCTCTTCCATTGCCGCAATTTATACCTCACGCTGCCTCGGCAAGGCCAGCAGCATCATCAAGGACCAGTCTCACCGCCAGCCACTCCCTCTCCCTGGTTATAGCTATTAATGACTATGATATAGTTGGGATCACAGAGACATGGCTCCAGGGTGACCAAGGCTGGGAGCTGAACATCCAGGGATATTCAATATTCAGGAGGGATAGGGAGAAAGGAAAAGGAGGTGGGGTAGCGTTGCTGATTAGAGAGGAGATTAACGCAATGGAAAGAAAGGACATTAGTTTGCAGGATGTGGAATCGGTATGGGTAGAGCTGCGAAACACTAAGGGGCAGAAAACGCTGGTGGGTGTTGTGTACAGGCCACCTAACAGTAGTAGTGAAGTTGGAGATGGTATCAAACAGGAAATTAGAAATGCGTGCGACAAAGGCAAAACCGTTATAATGGGTGACTTCAATCTACATATAGATTGGGTGAATCAAATTGGCAGGGGTGCTGAG
This sequence comes from Amblyraja radiata, assembly GCF_010909765.2. NCBI lineage: Eukaryota > Metazoa > Chordata > Chondrichthyes > Rajiformes > Rajidae > Amblyraja > Amblyraja radiata. The sequence continues at coordinate 74,863 of NC_045961.1, read as the reverse complement.
GAAGAGGATTTTTTAGAATGTATGCGGGATAGTTATCTAAATCAACATGTAGAGGAACCAACGAGAGAGCAGGCTATTTTAGACTGGGTATTGAGTAATGAGGAAGGGTTAGTTAGCAGTCTTGTTGTACGTGCCCCCTTGGGCAAGAGTGACCATAATATGGTTGAGTTCTTCATTAGGATGGAGAGTGACATTGTTAATTCAGAAACAATGGTTCTGAACTTAAAGAAAGGTAACTTTGAGGGTATGAGACGTGAATTGGCCAAGATTGACTGGCAATTAATTCTAAAAGGGTTGACGGTGGATATGCAATGGAAGACATTTAAAGACTGCATGGATGAACTACAAAAATTGTTCATCCCAGTTTGGCAAAAGAATAAATCAGGGAAGGTAGTGCATCCGTGGATAACAAGGGAAATCAGGGATAGTATCAAAGCGAAGGATGATGCGTACAAATTAGCCAGAAAAAGCAGCATACCGGAGGACTGGGAGAAATTCAGAGACCAGCAGAGGAGGACAAAGGGCTTAATTAGGAAAGGAAAAATAGATTATGAAAGAAAACTGGCAGGGAACATAAAAACTGACTGCAAAAGTTTTTATAGATATGTGAAAAGAAAGAGATTAGTTAAAACAAATGTAGGTCCCTTGCAGTCAGAAACAGGTGAGTTGATCATGGGGAACAAGGATATGGCGGACCAATTGAATAACTACTTTGGTTCCGTCTTCACTAAGGAAGACAAAAATAATCTGCCGGAAATAGCAGGGGACCGCGGGTCAAAGGAGTTGGAGGAATTGAGTGAAATCCAGGTTAGCCGGGAAGTGGTGTTGGGTAAATTGAATGGATTAAAGGCCGATAAATCCCCAGGGCCAGATAGGCTGCATCCCAGAGTACTTAAGGAAGTAGCTCCAGAAATAGTGGATGCATTAGTAATAATCTTTCAAAACTCTTTAGATTCTGGAGTAGTTCCTGAGGATTGGCGGGTAGCAAACGTAACCCCACTTTTTAAGAAGGGAGGGAGAGAATTACAGACCAGTTAGTCTAACATCGGTAGTGGGGAAACTACTAGAGTCAGTTATTAAAGATGGGATAGCAGCACATTTGGAAAGTGGACAAAGTCAGCATGGATTTACAATACGTAAATCATGTCTGACGAATCTTATAGAATTTTTCGAGGATGTAACTAGTAGCATGGATAGGGGAGAACCAGTGGATGTGGTGTATCTGGACTTCCAGAAGGCTTTCGACAAGGTCCCACATAAGAGATTAGTTTACAAACTTAAAGCACACGGCATTGGGGGTTCAGTATTGATGTGGATAGAGAACTGGCTGGCAAACAGGAAGCAAAGAGTAGGAGTAAACGGGTCCTTTTCACAATGGCAGGCAGTGACTAGTGGGGTACCGCAAGGCTCAGTGCTGGGACCCCAGCTATTTACAATATATATTAATGATCTGGATGAGGGAATTGAAGGCAATATCTCCAAGTTTGCGGATGACACTAAGCTGGGGGGCAGTGTTAGCTGTGAGGAGGATGCTAGGAGACTGCAAGGTGACTTGGATAGGCTGGGTGAGTGGGCAAATGTTTGGCAGATGCAGTATAATGTGGATAAATGTGACGTTATCCATTTTGGTGGCAAAAACAGGAAAGCAGACTATTATCTAAATGGTGGCCGACTAGGAAAAGGGGAGATGCAGCGAGACCTGGGTGTCATGGTACACCAGTCATTGAAAGTGGGCATGCAGGTGCAGCAGGCAGTGAAGAAAGCGAATGGTATGTTAGCTTTCATAGCAAAAGGATTTGAGTATAGGAGCAGGGAGGTTCTACTGCAGTTGTACAGGGTCTTGGTGAGACCACACCTGGAGTATTGCGTACAGTTTTGGTCTCCAAATCTGAGGAAGGACATTATTGCCATAGAGGGAGTGCAGAGAAGGTTCACCAGACTGATTCCTGGGATGTCAGGACTGTCTTATGAAGAAAGACTGGATAGACTTGGTTTATACTCTCTAGAATTTAGGAGATTGAGAGGGGATCTTATAGAAACTTACAAAATTCTTAAGGGGTTGGACAGGCTAGATGCAGGAAGATTGCTCCCGATGTTGGGGAAGTCCAGGACAAGGGGTCACAGCTTAAGGATAAGGGGGAAATCCTTTAAAACCGAGATGAGAAGAACTTTTTTCACACAGAGAGTGGTGAATCTCTGGAACTCCCTGCCACAGAGGGTAGTCGAGGCCAGTTCATTGGCTATATTTAAGAGGGAGTTAGATGTGGCCCTTGTGGCTAAGGGGATCAGAGGGTATGGAGAGAAGGCAGGTACGGGATACTGAGTTGGATGATCAGCCATGATCATATTGAATGGCGGTGCAGGCTCGAAGGGCCAAATGGCCTACTCCTGCACCTAATTTCTATGTTTCTCCCCTCCCCCGTTGGGCAAGAGGTACAGAAGTGTGAAAACGCACACCTCCAGATTCAGGGACAGTTTCTTCCCTGCTGGTTTAAGGAAAGTGAACCATCCTACCACAACCAGAGAGCGGTCCTGACCTCCCATCTGCCTCATTGGAGACCCTCTGACTATCTTTAATTGATCGTTGCTGGACTTTACCTTGGACTAAATGTTATTTATTTTATCCTGTATCTATACACGGGGAACGGCTTGATTGTAATCATGTATTGCCTTTCTGCTGAGTGGATAACACGCAACAAAAATACTTTTCACTATACCTTGGTACACATGACAATAAACTAAACTGAACCAGACTAAAGTAAAAATCTAAGCCCTAAGTGGTCAATCTCTTATCCTGGGACTAAATCTCCTGCTGTACACTCTTTGGCCTCAAAGTAGGCCCGGCCTATACTATTGGAATTAGAAACCAAGAATTTAATTTGGAATTAAAATCAATAAGATCACAAAATGCTGGAGTAACTCAGTGGGTCAGGCAGCATCTCTGGAGAAAAGGAATACGTGATGTTTCGGGTCAAAAACCTTCTCCAGGATTTGGAACATCAAGTCAAGTTTATTCGTCACATACACATACGAGATATACAGTGAATTGTGCAAAAAAGCAAACAAAGTACAAACAGAATGGACCAAATCACATATTACATATTTGTGGGAGGGAGGGAGGGAAGAAAAAGCCATTTTAAACAGACACAACACAACAGTAGAATGGTCCAGTAAAGTCAGTCCCTGGTGAGATAGGTGTTTACAGTCCTAATGGCCTCTGGGAAGAAACTCCTTCTCATCCTCTCTGTTCTCATCGCATGGCAACGGAGGCGTTTGCCTGACCGTAGCAGCTGGAACAGTCTGTTGCTGGGGTGGAAGGGGTCTCCCATGATTTTGTTGGCTCTGGATTTGCACCTTCTGATGTATAGTTCCTGCAGGGGGGCGAGTGTAGCTCGCATAGTGTGTTTGGCCGAAGAGCCTTCTTGTCCTGGGCAGAGCAGTTCCCAAACCAAATCGTGATATTTCCGGACAAGATGCTTTCCACAGCCGCTGAGTAGAAGCACTGAAGCATCCTCAGAGTGTGATGTCCATGTCATATCCTCAGAGATATGGACTCCCAGGTATTTAAAACAGCTCACCCTATCCACAGTATCCCCATTTATCTTCAACGGTGTGTACGTCCTCGGATGATGTGCCCTCCTAAAGTCCACGATCAGCTCCTTAGTTTTTTTGATATTCAAGAGGAGGCTGTTGTCCTGACACCAGAGTGCCAAATCAGCCACCTCCTCCCGGTAGGCCTTCTCATAGTTGTCCGAGATCAAGCCCACCACCACAGTGTCAACAGCAAACTTGATTATCGAGTTGGAGCTGAACCTAGCCACACAGTCATGTGTGTACAAGGAGTACAGTAGGGGGCTGAGGACGCAACCCTGGGGGGATCCTGTGCTCAGGGTGAGGGAATTCAATGTATTTCCCCCCATCTTGACTACCTGGGGCCTGGTGGTGAGAAAGTCCAGGACCCAGGCACACAGGGGGGTGTTGAGCCCCAATTCCAGCAGCTTCTCAGCCAGTCTGGTGGGGACTATCGTGTTGAAGGCTGAACTGAAGTCTATGAACAGCATCCTCATGTAGCCCCCCTTCTGGCTGTCAAGATGGGAGAGAGCGGTGAGCAGAACCTGGGAGACCGCATCGTCCGTGGATCTGTTCGGACGGTATGCGAACTGCAACGGGTCCATGTTGCGAGGGAGGAAGGCGCAGATGTGTTTCTTCACCAGCCTCTCAAAGCATTTCATGACTACCGAGGTAAGGGCCACCGGACGGTAGTCATTCAGACAAGCTGGGGAGGCATTTTTAGGTACCGGTACAATGATGGATCGTTTGAAGCAGGCAGGGACCACGGACTTGGCCAGGGAGAGGTTGAATATTGTAGTGAGCATCACCTAAGACACACACACACACACACCCAAAAGACTGGATTTACTCAGCGGGTCAGGCAGCATCTCTGGAGAGAAAGGAATATAGAAACATAGAAACATAGAAATTAGGTGCAGGAGTAGGCCATTCGGCCCTTCAAGCCTGCACCGCCATTCAATATGATCATGGCTGATCATTCAACTCAGTATCCTGTACCTGCCTTCTCTCCATACCCCCTGATCTCTTTAGCCACCAGGGCCACATCTAACTCCCTCTTAAATATAGCCAATGAACTGGCCTCATCTACTTTCTGTGTGAAAAATGTTTTTCTCATCTCGGTCCTAAAAGATTTCCACTTTGGCATCTTGGCACCAAGCTACCAGATAGGTCTGGTGTGGCCCCTCAAGTCAATGGGGAAAGTGCTGTGACCCCTTGTTCTGGACTTCCCCAACATCGGGAACAATCTTCCTGCATCTAGCCTGTCCAACCCTTTAAGAATTTTGTAAGTTTCTATATGTGATGTTTCGAAAACCCTTCTTCAGATTGAAAGTCAGGAGAAGGGAATGTGACACATTCCTTCCCTCCAGAGTTGCTGCCTGGCCCTGCTGAGTTACTCCAGCTTTTTGTGTCCATCTTCAGTGTAAACCAGCATCTGCAGCTCCTTGCTGGGCTCACTTTACCACAAACCACAGGCACAGACTCAGGTCGAAAAACTGGGCTGTGACTTTAGACTTTAGATATACAGCGCGCCGACCAGCGATCCCCGCACACTAACACGATCCTACACACACTAGGGACAATTTGCAATCTTTTTACCAAAGCCAATTAACCTGCAAACCTGTACGTCTTTACCTAGTGAGATCACACTTGGTTCCTCGATGTGCTAGTAAACTTTCAGGCATACTTCCTCATTCTCAACATAAACACATCATGCCGATGACCGCAAATAATATAAACAAACACTCGACTTTGTTTTATAACTGGGAAGAATCCTGGCAACCCAAAAGAATGTTGATCTCTTACACAGTGGAGGGGAACAAGCTGATGTCAGGAACCTTGTACTTGTTCAGTTTTTAGTCACAGCGCGGAAACAGGCCCTTCAGCCCACCCAGTCCACGCTGACCAGCGATCCCTGCACACTTACACATGATCCTACACCTACTGGGGACAATTTACAATTATATCAAGCCAATTAACCTACAAACCTGAACGTCTTTGGAGTGTGGGAGGAATCCGAAGATCTCGGAGAAAACCCACATGGCCACAGGGAGAATGTACAAACTCTGTACCTGCAGACAGCACCCATAGTCAGGTCCAAACCCAGTTGGGAAAAGGCGAAGTACAACAGGATCTGGCTGTCCTTGTTCATCAGTCACTGAAAGTAAGCATGCAGGTACAGCAGGCAGTGAAGAAAGCGAATGGCACGTTGGCCTTTATAACAAGAGGAGTTGAGTATAGGAGCAAAGAGGTCCTTCTGCAGTTGTACAGGGCCCTAATGAGACCACATCTGGAGTATTGTGTGCAGTTTTGGTCTCCAAATTTGAGGAAGGACATTCTTGCTATTGAGGGAGTGCAGCACAGGTTTACAAGGTTAATTTTCGGGATGGCGAGACTGTCATGTGCTGAGAGAATGGAGCAGCTGGGCTTGTATACTCTGGAATTTAGAAGGATGAGAGGGAATTTTATTGAAACATATAAGATTATTAAGGGTTTGGACCCGCTAGAGGCAGGAAACATGTTCCCGATTTTGGGGGAGTACAGAACCAGTTTAAGAATAAGGGGTAGGCCATTTAGAATGGAGATGAGGAAAAACTTTTCTCACAGAGAGTTGTGAGTCTGTGGAATTCTCTGCCTCAGAGGGCGGTGGAGGCCAATTCTCTGGATGCTTTCAAGAGAGAGTTAGATAGGGCTCTTAAAGATAGCAGAATCAGGGGATATGGGGAGAAGGCAGGAACTGATTGTGGATGATCAGCCATGATCACATTGAATGGCTGTGCTGGTTCGAAGGGTCGAACGGTCTACTCCTGCACCTATTGTCTATTGTCTATTGTCTAATGTCTATTGAACCCGGGACTCTGGTGCCGTAAGGCAGCATCTCTAATGCCGCACCTTTAGTGACACCATCTTGGATCAGACTTGAATTGAGTTTTGTTGTAAGTTCTCGATAAAAATAACCACATGGTTTAATATTTGTTCTACAGAACATTTACATTTCACTGCTGAACTCAATCTCCTCTTATGCTCCTGTGCAGGAAGGAACTGCAGGCGGTGATTTAAACCGAAGATAGATACAAAAATGCTGGAGTGACCTTGTGGGAATAGCACCTCATATTTTGCTTGGCCAGCTTACAATTAATATTGATTTCTCTAACTTCAAGGATCCAATGTGGGTGGACTGCCGTGAAGGAGGGGGAGGGGTGGAGAACAAAGGGGGACCTGGAGCGGGGAGGGAGGGGGGTACTTTGTGAATTTGTTAGTGACTATTTGCGACTATGAGCGACTATTTGCATGCATTGGGAATACAAGCAATGAATTTGACTGTGACTTGTCACATGTAACAATGAAGTATTCATTCATTCATTCATTCATTCATTCATTCATTCATTCATTCATTCATTCATTCATTCATTCATTCGTTCGTTCGTTCGTGGTCACAGGGAGAACATGCAAACTCCACACAGACACAGCTCCAGAGGTTAGGACCGAACCCAGGTGCAGAGAGGAAAGGGCCTGTCCCACTTGGGCGACCTAATCCGCGAGTTCTGGCGAGTTTGCCCTCGACTCATACTCGCAGCATGGTCGACACAAGGTCGTAGGAGGTCTTTGTAACTCTCCTTCATGCTCTGGAGTCCCCGCGTACTCGAGGCCTCAGCTAGGTCGCGGCATATTTTTCAACATGTTGAAAAATGCCCGCGAGTAAAAAAAGGTCGCCAAGGAAAAAATCGATACTTATTTTACTTGTAGGTTTAGTCGTAGTAGGTCGTAGTAGGTCGGCATGTTAGTCATAGATAATCGAGGGTAGTCAAAGGTAGTCGTAGATAGTCTTCAACATAGTCGAAGGGAGGTCGAAGGAGGTCGTCTTCACTCTCCACTATTTGGTGTCCAATTTTCACGAAGTTAGTCGTAGCTAGTCGTAGCTAGTCGAAGCTGGTCTTCGACATAGTCGAAGGAGGCCTTCAACATGAAACTTTTTCAAACTCTCCTAAACTCTTCTAAACTTGCCAATTAGGTCGCCCAAGTGGGACAGCCCCTGACGGATCTCAGCTTGGAAAAGCATAGATTCCATTATTCCATTTTTATATTGTGACCTGTTTGATTAATACAAAAGGAATTGTTTTCCAAATGCTGTAAAAAAGAACTTGCCATTACTGATGATGGAAAAATGCACCGTGAAGCTGCCAACAAAACTCTCTTCCTCTTTGCCACCGTGCTAATGCAACAGAAAGAGTCAAAGAGAGAGCAATGTAATGCACTTTCCCCATTGACTTGAGGGGCCACACCAGACCTATCTGGTAGCTTGGTGCCAAGATGCCAAGGAACAGAGATACATCATGGTGACATGATGTGTCACTGACGTGAACATGTAGTGTGTGTGTGGATGTTTCAATATTCATCCATAGAGTGATACAGCGTGGTAACAGGCCCTTCAGCCCAACTTGCCCACACTGGCCAACTTGTCCCAGCTGCGCTAGTCCCACCTGCCTGCGTTTGGTCCATATTCCTCCAAACCCTGTCCTATCCATGAACCTGCATAACTGTTTCTTAAATGTTGGGATAGTCCCAGCCTCAACTACCTCCTCTGGCAGCTCGTTCCATACACCCACCGCTCTTTGTGTGAAAACGTTACAGCTCAGATTCCTATTAAACCATTTTCCCTTCACCTTGAACCTATGTCATCTAGTTCTCGATTCCCCGACTCAGGGCAAGAGACTCTGTGCATCTACCCGATTTGTTCCAATGTTGATCAACTGAGTCATATAGACAGTATCTCTCACCTAACCCATCCTTATGCCTCCCTCTCCCCTGACTCTCAGTCTGAAGATGGGTCTCGACCCGAAACGTCACCCATTCCTTCTATCCAGAGATGCTGCCTGTCCTGCTAAGTTACTCCAGCATTTTGTGTCTATATTTGGTGTAAACCAGCATCTGCAGTTCCTTCCCACATGTATTAATCATACAGTGTAGAAACAGGCTCTTCGGCCCATGCCGACCAATGTGCACCCACCTGATATGCTTTCTTTATAATTGCATCAGCATGCTGGTCAAAGATAGCGTGGTCAGGGGATATGGGGAGAAGGCAGGAACGGGGTACTGATTGGGGATGATCAGCCATGATCACAGTGAATGGCGGTGCTGGCTCGAAGGGCCGAATGGCCTACTCCTGCACCTATTGTCTATTGACTATTGACTATTGCCTCGTTTAGTCTAGTTTATTTGTTTATTGTCACGTGTACCAAGGTACAGTGAAAATCTTTTGTTGCGTGCTAACCAGTCAGTGGAAAGACAATACATGATTACAATCGAGCCGCCCACAATGTACAGATACATGATAAAGGGAATATTGTGAATAACATTTAGTGTAAGGTAAAGCTAGTAAAGTCCGATTAAAGGTAGTCTGAGGGTTTATATTGAGGTAGATTATTTCATCACTGCTGCCTAGTTGTGGTAGGATGGTTCAGTTGCCTGATAACAGCCGGGAAGAAACTGTCCCTGAATCTGGAGGTGTGCGTTGGTTTTCACACTTCTATACACTTTGCCCGATGGGAGAGGGGAGAAGAGGGAGTGGCCGGGGTGCGACTGGTCCTTGATGATGCTGCTGGCCTTGCCGAGGCAGCGTGAGGTGTAGATGGAGTCAATGGAAGGGAGGTTGGTTTGTGTGACGGTCTGGGCTGCGTCCACAATTCACTGCAATTTCTTGCGGGTCTTGGATGGAGCCGTTCCCAAACCGTGCTGTGATGCATCCTGATAACATGCTTTCTGCGGGGCATCTACAATAATCCCACCTGCCTGCGTTTAGCCCGTATCCCTCTAAACCTGCCTATTACCATGTACCTGTTCAAATGTTTTATAAACATTGTGATAGTACCTGCCCTAACTACCTCCTCTGGCAGCACGTTCCATATCCCTGCCACACTTGGAAATTGGAGTGGGTGATTGCAACCTTCACGTGGTCCACGCTGCATCGACTAATGCAATCAACCCGACGTGCACAAACATGATCAAATAGAACAAGTTGACCTACAACTTTAGGCTGTGCACGCCATACGCAAGAAGAAGTAGACTTGGAAATTACCAGGTAGCCTGTGTAAATTTGATGGTAGCATAGGTTGGATGGGCCGAATGTCTCCACCCAGTCCAGAGTGTCAGAACCTTTTTGCCCCTGGATGGAAATATCGGGCAGACGAGATGGGCATATCTTGGAGGAGAGAGGGGCGAAGTTTAAAGGAGATGTGTGGGGGATATTTCTTCACACAGAGGATGGTGGGTGTGTGGAATGCACTGCTAGGGGTGGTTTAATTTAGTTTAGGGATACAGCGCGAAAACAGGCCCACCAACACACAAGGTCCGTGCCGACCAACCATCATCCATATACTACCCGTACAGAGGGTGGCACGGTGGCACAGAGCCAGAGACACGGGTTCGATCCTGGCTACGGGTGCAATGTGTACGTTCACCCCGTGACCTGCGTGGGTTTTCTCTGAGATCTTCGGCCACCACCAGAGGCGTTTAGGTTTGCAGGTTAATTGGCTAAGTATAAAAATGTAAAGATTGTCCCTAATGTGTGTGTGTGTGTGTGTAGGGTAGTGTTTATGTGCGGGGATCGCTGGTCGGTGAGGACTCGATGGGCCGAAGGGTCTGTTTCCGCGCTGTGCCTCTAAACTAAATTAAACTAAATTGAACAAGTTCTATCCTGCACCCTGGGGGCAATTTACAAAAGCCGACTAACCCACAGACCTGTACGTCTTTGGAGTGTGGTGGGAAACCGGAGCACCCGGAGAAAACCCACGCAGGTCACGGGGAGAACGTACAGACTCCGTACAGATAGCACCCGTAGTCAGGATCAAACCCGGGTCTCTGGCGCAGTGAGGCAGCAACTCAACCACTGTGCCTTAGAGATTCATTACAAAGGAGACTGCCCACATATTCTCAAAGCCTATCTGTACATTTCATCGACTTGGGAGCTGGGCTGGGCTGCAACCAACACAATGGAAGGGGAAGGGAAGAACAATTAATAACCTTTAATCTTGTTTTTCAGTCACGAAGTGTCTATTTATATTTTATTCAAAAGTAGTAAACTGACTGCTTGCTTAATCTGTGCTCTTCGGCCCACCGAGTCCTCGCCGGCCAGCGATCACCCCGCACACATGTTCCAGGGACAATTCACAGAGACATACAAACATAGAAAATAGATTAGCAGGGGTAGGCCATTCGGCCCTTCGAGCCAGCACCGCCATTCAATATGATCATGGCTGATCATCCAAAATCAGTACCCCATTCCTGCCTTCTCCCCATAATCCCTTGATTCCGTTAACCCTAAGAGCACTCTCTCTTGAATACATCCAGTGAATTGGCCTCCACTGCCTTCTGTGGGAGAGAATTCCACTCTCCTGCTAAATCATCAGCCATTGGGAACTGCTGCTGCTCAGTCATAGAGTCGTAGGAGGAGGGAGGGAGAGAACGAGGGTGGATGAGGGAGAGAAAGTGTGAGGGAGGGTCTGGGACCAGAGGGCACAGCCTCAGAATTAAAGGACGTTCCTTTAGGAAGGAGATGAGGAGGAATTTCTTCAGTCAGAGGGTGGTGAATCTGTGGAATTCTTTGCCACAGACGGCTGTGGAGGCCAATGGATATTTTAAAAGCGGAGATTGCTAGATTCTTGATTAGTACGGGTGTCAGTGGTTATAGGGAGAAGGCAGGAGAATGGGGTTAGGAAGGAGAGAAAGATCAGCCATGATTTAATGGCGGAGTAGACTTGATGGGCCGAATGGCCTAATTCTGCTCCTATATCTTATGAATATGAACATGAGTGAGGGAGGGAAGATTGAAGGAGGGAAGGGATGAGCGGCATGACTCACGTTGCAGCGGCCTCTGCAGTCCGTCTGTCGGCTTTTTTTGTTGTCTCATTTGTATGTAGTTTAAAGTATTTTTTTAAAACTGGGTATGTGTGTGGGGGGCGGGGGGGGGGGGGGGGGGGGGGGACTTTTTTAAATCTTTCCCCTGCACGGAGAACCCGACCTTTTCCCTGTCGGGTCTCCGTTGTCGTTGGGGCCTAGCACTGTGGGCGGCCTCCAACCGGAACGACCTGGGGCTCCAGTCGTAGAGCCTGCGGACTTACCCACCATCGTGGAGCTGGCCGAGTTCGGAGCGGGAGGAGCGGTGGTGGCGCGCTGCTGCAGGCCGACCCCAGAAGATTTGGAGGCTCCAACCGCAGGTCTGGTGGACGGTAACACCGGGAGCCCGCGGGTCCTTGCTGGGAGACCGTTTTTCAGGGCTTCCGCAATGGCAACTTCTCCCGCCCGAGTTGCGGGGTTGAAAATTACCTGGAGCGGGGCCTTACATCGCCCGGCGCGGCTTTAACGGCCTTGGGACTTGTTAGCGCAGGCTGGGGGGTCCAACACCAAGACCCGGAGCGCGGCCTTGCATCACCCGGCGCGGCTTTAATGGCCGCGGGACTTATTTACCATCGCCCGCCGGGGGCCTTGACTCTGACATCGGGAGGAGAACGAGGAGAGCAGGGGAGAGATAAGACTTTGCCTTCCATCACAGTGAGGAGGAGATTCACTGTGATGGATGTTCGTGTAAATTGTGTTGTGTCTTGGTTCTTCTTCTTGTGTGTATGACTGCAGAAACCAAATTTCGTTTGAACCTCTGGGTTCAAATGATAACAAATAAATGGTATTGCATTGTATTGTATTGTATGAGAGGGGGGAAAGAGGGAGGGAGGAAAGGAGAGAAAGAATGAGGGAGGGAAGGTGTGAGGAAGGGAAGAATGGAGGAGAAAGGATGGGGGAGGGAAGGAATGAGGGAGGAAAGAGTTAGAAAGAGTGAGGGGGGAGTGATGGAGGGGAAGGATGAGGGTGGGAAGGTTGAGGGATGGTTCATTGAGGGGAGGTTGAGGGAGGGGAGGAATGTGGGAGAGAGTGGGAAAAGATGAAGGTGAGAGTGAGGAAGAAAGTGGGAAGGATAGGGAGGGAGAAAGATAAAGAGAGAATCTACGCGAGGATTGCAGGTAAAAAAGGTTTTTCTGTACAAGGTGCTGTCTGTACGGAGTTTGCACGTTCTGCCTGCGACCACGTGGGTTTTCACCAGGTGCTCCGGGTTCCTCCCACACTGCACATAAACGTTACCCTGTGCGTAGGGGAGAGGGTTTGGGGCAGAGGATGTCCTGGTCGGGTTTTGCTCCTGGGCCTGGCCAAGCTGGCCATCCGCGAGTTACAGCACCAGGCTGGCTGTCTGCCCCTTTTCCGGGGTTACGTCTGTGCCCGGGTGGTGTTGGAAAGGGACTATGCACTGTCCACGGGCAACCTGGGGGATTTCCGGGACCGCTGGCCACTGGCGGGGGGTTGAATGCATCCTTGACAAGGAGTTGTATAATAGTTTATCGTTTGTCGTGTATTGTGGTGGTGGGTTATGTTTTTTACTGTGCATATTATTTTAATATTTAAATCAATATATCAAGCCTTTGTAACAAGAGGAATCGAATATAGGAGGAAAGAGGTCCTTCTGCAGTTGTACAGAGCCCTAGTGAGACCACACCTGGAGTATTGTGTGCAGTTTTGGACATTCTTGCTATTGAGGGAGTGCAGCGTAGGTTTACAAGGTTAATATCCGGGATGGCGGGACTGTCATATGCTGAGAGAGTGGAGCATATAGGCTTGTACACACTGGAGTTTAGAAGGATGAGAGGTGATCTCATTGAAGCATAAGATTGTTAAGGGCTTGTATACGCTGGAGGCAGGAAACATGTTCCTGATGGTACACATAAAAGCTGGAGAAACTCAGCGGGTGCTGCAGCAACTACGGAGCGAAGGAAATGGGCAATGTTTCGGGCCGAAACCCTTCTTCACCCGCTGAGTTTCTCCAGCTTTTTTGCGTACCTTCGATTTTCCCGCATCTGCAGTTCCTTCTTAAACAACATGTTCCTGATGTTGGGCGAGACCAGAACCAGGGGCCACGGTTTAAGAATAAGGGGTAAGCCGTTTAGAACGGAGACGAGGAAACACTTTTCTCACAGAGAGTGGTGAGTGTGGAATTCTCTGCCTCAGAGGACGGTGGAGGCCGTTTCTCTGGATGCTTTCACGAGAGAACTAGATAGGGCACAAAAATAGTGTAGTCAGGGGATATGGGGAGAAGGCAGGAACGGGGTACTGATTGGGGATGATCAGCCATGATCACATTAAATGGCGGTGCTGGCTCGAAAGGCCAAATGGCCTATTCCTGCACCTGTTGTCTATATATTCTGTTGTCCTATATTTGATTCTTCTTGTTATAAAGGCTAATTTTCTTCACTGCCTGCTGTACCTGCTTGCTTACTTTCATAGACTGATGTACAAGGACCCCCAGATCCCATTGTACTTCCCCTTTTCCCAACTTGACGCCATTTAGATAGTAATCTGCCTTCCTGTTTTTGCTACCAAAGCGGATAACCTCACATTTATCCGCATTAAACTTGATCTGCCATGCATCTGCCCCCTCCCCAAACCTGTCCAAGTCGCCCTGCATTCTCATAGCATCCTCCTCACAGTTCACACTGCCACCCAGCTTTGTGTCATCTGCAAATTTGCTCTGGAGATACAGCGCGGACACAGGCCCTTCGGCCCACTGAGACCGTACCGACCAGCGATCGCCCTGTAAAATTGCACTATCCTACTAGGGACAATTTTTACAATTTGCCGAAGCCATTTAACCTCCAAACCTGTACCTCATAGTTTTAGTTTTGAGATACAGGCTCTTCGGCCCACCGAGTTCTATCCTACACACACACGAGGGACAATTTACAGAAACCAATTAACCTATAAACCTGCACACCTTTGGAATGTAGGAGGAAGCCCACGCAGGTCACGGGGAGAACGTACAAACTCCGTACAGACAGCACCCGTAGTCGGGATCGAACCTGGGTCTCTGGCGCTGTGAGACAGCAACTGTGTGCCAAACATGATGCCAAGTTACACATATCTCCACTGCCTGCACGAGGTCCATATCCATTGTAGGCTGTGGGAGATACCTTGCCGGGGATCGGCAGATGAAGTTCTCCAACCGCCGGCCTGCGGACTACGACATCGTGAAGCCGCGGTCTCCGGAGCTTGTAGCCGCGGGCGCGGCGTGGACTTTCCATCGCGGTGCCTAGGATCCCTTGCCGGGGATCGCCAGAAGAAGTTCTCCCACCGCCGGCCTGCGGCCTACGATGGACATCGTGAAGCCGCTGTCTCCGGTAAGAATGTGTTCCGATTCGGGAACTCCAAGCCGCGCGTAGTGTGTGTTCCGATCCGTCCTGAGGTCGGAGCTTCGATCATCCTGACGAGAGGGCTTGTACATCGGGCAGTCTATAGCAGCGGCCCAGACCACGGGTGAAGAAAGGAGGGGAGGACTGACTGAATATTATTGCCTTCCACCACAGTGAAGAATGTTGATTCCACTGTGATTGGTGTTCATGTTGTATTCTATTGTGTATTGTACTCTTTTTAATTGTGTGGCTGCATGGTAACTCATATTCCACTGTACCTGCATGTGACAATCAATGTGAACTTGAACTTGAAGGTGATAACAAGTTATACAGACATTGAAACTCAACAGGACGACTGAAACTAGTACCATGACTAGGATGGAGGAGGGACAGAGAGAGAGAGAGAGGATGGATGCAAGGGTTAGTTGATATTAGAGGAATCAATACTCATACCACTGGAATACAAGCTGCCCAAGACTGACTTGCCTCCTTTTGGCTTGCACGATCTCATAGTGTACAGTCCTTGCAGTTTTGCTTCACTGGTGGAGCAGCGGTAGAGTTGCTGCCTCACAGCGCCAGAGAGCCGGGTTCGATCCCGACTACGGGTGCTGTCTGTACGGAGTTTGCACGTTCTCCTCGTGACCTGCGTGGGTTTAATCCGAGATCTTTGGCTTCCTCCCACACTCCAAATAAGTGCAGGGTTGTGGGTTAATTGTCTTGGTATAAATGTAATACTGTCCCTCGTGTGTGTAGGATAGTGTTAGTGTACGGGGATCGCTGGTCATCGTGGACTCGGTGGGCCGCAGGTCCTGCTTCCACGCTGTATCTCTAAACTAAATATAAACCACATCAACTCTATTTTTCTTTTTAGTTTTGGCTGGGTTCCTTAAAGTTAAATCAACAATTTGACTACAGTTGCTTGAAGATCGATGTTTTTATTTGACCGAATGCTGTAAATACTTAGCCCTGTAAATGAAGGCTAGACTTGATCGGAGACAGCTGGCCAAGCGAGGCCAAACTAGTTGCCCTTTCACCAGGCTGACAGGCAGCTCCTTGACCGCACCATCTGTAGCAGGAAATGTTGGATATTGTCATGCATTCACTGTGTGGAAACTTCACCCACAGACAGCACCCGAGGTCGGGATCAGTCCCGGTTCTCCGGGCCTTATTGTACAATAGACAATAGACAGTAGGTGCAGGAGTAGGCCAATCAGCCCGTCGAGCCAGCACCGCCATTTGGTGTGATCATGGCTGATCATCCCCAATCAGTACCCCGTTCCTGCCTTCTCCCCATATCCCCTGACTCTGCTTTCTTTAAAAGCCCTATCTAGCTCTCTCTTGAAAGCATCCAGAGAACCGGTCTCCACCGCCCTCTGAGGCAGACAATTCCACAAACTTACAACTCTCCGTGTGAAAAAGTGTTTCCTCATCTCCGTTCTAAATGGCTTACTCCTTATCCTTAAACTGTGGACCCTGGTTCTGGACTCCCCCAACATCGGGAACATGTTTCCTGCCTCTAGCATGTCTAAACCCTTAATAATAATAATAATAATAATAATAATAATAATAATAATAATAATAATAATAATAATAATAATAATAATAATAATAATAATAATAATAATAATAATATCTTTTATTGTCATTGCACGTCAGTGCAACGAGATTTAGTGTGCAGCTCCACTGATGTACAAGAAAGGTAAATAAATACAATACATAAATAAGCAAGCTGAATTGATTGACGTGACCATCTGAGGGAGACTGTCCAAAGGGGGTGGGTGGGGGGGCACTCATTAGGGCCGGTTCAGAGCCGCTATAGCTCTTGGGATAAAACTGTTCCTGAGTCTGGAGGTTCGGGCGTAGAAGGCCTTGTAACGTCTGCCGGAGGGAAGTAGTTGAAACAGACCGTGGCAGGGGTGTGATGAGTCCTTATGGAGTCCATATATAATAATCATATATGTTTCAATAAGAATCCCTCTCATCCTTCTGAACTCCAGAGTATACAAGCCCAGCCGCTCCATTCTATCAGCATATGACAGTCCCGCCATCCTGGGAATTAACCTTATAAACATTAACCCGCACATTAACACTATCCTACACCCACTAGGGACAATTTTTACATTTACCAAGTCAATTAACCTACAAACCTGAACGTCTTTGGAATGTGGGAGGAAACCGAAGATCTCGGAGAAAACCCACGCGGTCACGGGGAGAACGTACAAACTCCGTACAGGCAGCACCCGTAGTCAGGATCGAACCCGGGTGTCCAGCGCTGCATTGGCTGTAAGGCAGCAACTCTACCGCTGCCCAATCATGGCTGATCTACCGTATCTCTCCATCCTAACCCCATTCTCTTGCCTTCTCCCCATAACCCCTGACACCCGTACTAATCTAGAACCTATCTATCTCTGTCGTAATATCCATCGACTTGGTCTCCACAGCCTTCTGTATCAAAGAGAATTCCACAGATTCACCCCCGACTAAAGAAATTATGATACCCCGACAATGGTTATTGTATCCATGCCAGACTTCCTGAGCATTCTAAGGAAGTAGAGGCGGTGGTGTGTTTTCCTGGCCATTGCTTCAATATGGCTGGTCATAAGTTCTTAAGTTGTTAAGTTCTAGGAGCAGAATTAGGCCATTCAGCGCATCGAGTCTACTCCGCCATTCAATGATCTAGTTTTCCATCTCAACCCCTTTGTTGTGCCTTCGCCCCATAACCCCTGACGACCTTCCTAATCAAGAATCTGTCCATCACCGCCTGCAAAATATCAATCGACGGCCTCCACAGCCTTCTGTGGCAATGAATGCCACAAGTCCAGGAAAGGTTTAGTTTAGCCTAGTTCAGAGATACAGCACAGAAACAGGCCCTTTGGCCCACAGAGTCTGTGCCGACCAGCGATCCCCGCACACTAACACTACCCTACACACATTAGGGAGGATTTACAATTATACCAACCAATTAACCTTTAAACCTGTACGTCTTTGGAGTGCGGGAGGAAACCGGAGATCCCAGTGATCCCAGTGTCTGAACGTGTCCAAGATATCCTGAAATGGGAGGGAGAGGAGCCTGAGGTCGTGGTACATATAGGTACCAATGACATAGGTAGAAAAAGAGAAGAGGTCCTGAAAGGAGAATTTAGGGAGTTAGGAGGAGAGTTAAGGAGAAGGACCGAAAAGGTAACAATCTCAGGATTACTGCCTGTGCCACGCGACAGTGAGAGTAAGAATGGAGCGAGGTGGAGGATAAATGCGTGGATGAGGGACTGGTGCAGAGGGCAGGGATTCAAGTTTCTGGATCATTGGGACCTCTTTTGGGGAAGGTGTGAGCTGTACAAAAAGGACGGGCTGCACTTGAACCCGAGGGGGACCAATATCCTGGCGGGGAGATTTGCAAAGGCTACTACAGAGACTTTAAACTAGAACGGTTGGGGGGAGGGACTCAAATAGAGAAAGCTAGTAGAGAGTGTGTGAGGCAGGAGGCAGAGAAGGGAAGCACTCAGACCCAACATGTAGGGGAGAAAGAAGAAAAAGATAATAAACTGAGAATAAGAGGTGGTGGGTTTCTTAAATATATATATTTTAATGCTAGGAGCATTGTAAGAAAGGTGGATGAGCTTAGAGCCTGGATTGACACCTGGAAGTATGATGTTGTGGCGATCAGTGAAACATGGTTGCAGGAGGGCTGTGATTGGAAACTAAATATTCCAGGATTTCATTGCTTCAGGTGTGATAGAATTGGAGGGGCAAGAGGTGGAGGTGTTGCAATGCTTATCAGGGAAGATATTACAGCAGTGCTTTGGCAGGATAGATTAGAGGGCTCGTCTAGGGAGGCTATTTGGGTGGAACTGAGAAATGGGAAAGATGTAGCAACACTTATAGGGGTGTATTATAGACCGCCTAATGGGGTGCGAGAATTGGAAGAGCAAATGTGTAAGGAGATAGCAGATATTAGTAGTAAGCACAAGGTAGTGATTGTGGGAGATTTCAATTGTCCACACATAGACTGGGAAACACATTCTATAAAAGGGCTGGATTGTTTGGAGTTTGTAAAATGTGTGCAGGATAGTTTTTTGCGACAATACATAGAGGTGCCTACTAGAGAAGGGGCGGTGCTGGACCTCCTGTTAGGAATGTATGACAGAAATATTTCAAATATCATTAGAAACGGGAATGGTGCCGGAGGATTGGCGTACTGCGCATGTTGTTCCATTGTTTAAAAAGGGTTCCAAGAGTAAACCTAGCAATTATAGACATAGAAACATAGAAAATAGGTGCAGGAGGAGGCCATTCGGCCCTTCGCGCCATTCATTGTGATCATATAACCATATAACAATTACAGCACGGAAACAGGCCATCTCGACCCTTCTAGTCCGTGCCGAACACGTATTCTCCCCTAGTCCCATATACCTACGCTCAGACCATAACCCTCCATTGTAAATCTCACAGATGTTAATGGTGCTTGTTCTTTTTATTCTTTTCTTTTTTTGTTCTTTTTTTCTTAATAGCTTGATTGGAGTAGTTTTATTTGAATTGTCTGTTTAGTTTATTTTATTGAATTTTGCATTTGTTAATGGTGAAGAATGGGGGTAGGACTTGACAAGCATAGGCTTCTTCCTATCCCTTTTCCAACGAGTCTAATGTGTATTATGGTGAAATTGGCTTTAATTTTTTAATTCATGTATGTACATATATGTTATGTATATGTGTATGTGTGTATATGTGTATATGTATGTATGTATATATGTACATGTATATATATGTATGTGTGTATGTATTTATTTATATATATATGTATATATATAATTTTCCTTTTATTTATCATTTTCATCTTTTCTTTTCTTCTTTTTTTTTTAATCGTTCGAAATAAAGATATCATTCATTCATTCATTCATTCATTCCTTTCCCGTCCATATAACTATCCAATTTTTTTATATATTTATTTTTATTTTATTTTTTATTTATTTATTTTGATGGCTGATCGTCCCCTATCAATAACCCGTGCCTGCCTTCACCCCATATCCCTTGACTCTACTAGCCCCTAGACCTGTTGATTTGACGTCAGTGGTGGGCACATTAATGGAAAGGATACTTAGAGATCATATATATAAGCATCTGGATAAACAGGGCCTGATTAGGAACAGTCAACATGGATTTGTGCCTGGAAGGTCATGTTTGACTACTCTTCTTGAATTTTTTGAAGAGGTTACTAGGGAAATTGATGAGGGTAAAGCAGTGGATGTTGTCTATATGGACTTCAGTAGGGCCTTTGACAAGGTTCCACAAGGAAGGTTGGTTAAGAAGGTTCAATTGTTGGGTATTAATGGTGGAGTAGCAAGATGGATTCAACAGTGGCTGAATGGGAGATGCCAGAGAGTAATGGTGGATGGCTGTTTGTCAGGTTGGACGCCGGTGACTAGTGGGGTGCCACAGGGATCTGTGTTGGGTCCACTGTTGTTTGTCATATACATCAATGATCTGGATGATGGTGTGGTAAATTGGATTAGTAAGTATGCAGATGATACTAAGATAGGTGGTGTTGTGGATAATGAAGTAGATTTTCAAAATCTACAGAGAGATTTAGGTCATTTGGAAGAGTGGACTGAAAGATGGCAGATGGAGTTTAATGCTGATAAGTGTGAGGTGCTACATCTTGGCAGGACAAATCAAAATAGGACGTACATGGTAAATGGTAGCGAATTGAGGAATGCAGGTGAACAGAGGGATTTAGGAATAACTGCATAGTTCCCTGAAGGTGGAATCTCATGTAGATAGGGTGGTAAAGAAAGCTTTTGGTGTGCTGGCCTTTATAAATCACAGCATTGAGTATAGAAGTTGGGATGTAATGTTAAAATTGTACAAGGCATTGGTGAGGCCAATTCTGGAGTATGGTGTACAATTTTGGTTGCCAAATTATAGGAAAGATGTCAACAAAATAGAGAGAGTACAGAGGAGATTTACTGGAATGTTGCCTGGGTTTCAGCAACTAAGTTACAGAGAAAGGTTGAACAAGTTAGGTCTTTATACTTTGTAGCGCAGAAGGTCAGAAGGGGGGACTTGATAGAGGTCTTTAAAATGATGAGAGGGATACACAGAGTTGTCGTGGATAAGCTTTTTCCATTGAGAGTAGGGAAGATTCAAACAAGAGGACATGAATTGAGAATTAAGGGACAGAAGTTTAGGGGTAACATGAGGGGGAACTTCTTTACTCAGAGAGTGGTAGCTGTGTGGAATGAGCTTCCAGTGGAAGTGGTGGAGGCAGGTTCGATTTTATCATTTAAAAATAAATTGGATAGGTATATGGATGGGAAAGGAATGGAGGGTTATGTTCTGAGTGCAGGTAGATGGGACTAGGTGAGAGTAAGTGTTCGGCACGGACTAGAAGGGCCGAGATGGCCTGTTTCTGTGCTGTAATTGTTATATGGTTATATGGTTAGAGATGTATACAGGTATATAGAGGCGTTCAAATATGTTCCGAGGGGTTTTGAGGTGATTAGAGGAGATTAGATGGGTTCAGATGTGTTCAGGGAGGTTGAGAGAGGTTTGGAGGGGTTTAGAGGAGTTTAGAGGGGTTTAGAGGAGTTCAGATTGGTTCAGAGGGGTTTTGAGTTTTGGGGGTAGAGGGCCTGTTTCCGTGCTGTAATTGTTATATGGTTATATGTTATATGCTTATAAAACCTACACAGGTCACGGGGAGAACGTACAAACTCCATACGGATAAACACCAATAGTCAGGATCAAACCTGCGTCTCTGGCGCTGTAAGACAGCAAATCTACCGCTGCGCCACTGTGCCATTGCTGGTGATATTACAGCTGGTTCTGGACAAGGATCTGAAGAGCTTGTTCGTTGTTCTATATCTTGTATCAGAATTCAAATTCCCAGGAGTCTCCTGGATCACCCATATTGAAGCAACGACCAAGAAAGCACACCAATGCCTCTACTTACTTAGAAGACTTATGGGTCTGCCTCACTTAGGCTATTTTGTAGGCGACTACAGGCGACTAGGCTGCCACCACATGGTCGCCGGGGTGTTGACTGTATGGTCGTGAGTCGTCTCCTCAGTCGCCCAAAGAATCGTAACGTCTTTTCTGGTCGCCGCTGGCTCAAAATTTCAAAATGTTCAACATTTTTCGGCGACAGTGGGTTTGCCGCCAATGAGCGTAGCTTGACTTCTCCTGACGTAGATGCTGTCGTAGGTTGTCGCCAGGTGACGTAGGTTGTCGCCGGTGCCGACTGGTGACTGGTCATAGGTGGACATCCTAATGCGTCACTGGTTGTCGGTAGCTTGCCGTAGCTGGACGTCGACTAGGTGGTAGGTTGTCGTAGACATTGTCATGGGGGGGGGGGTCGGTTTTTCGGCGACCTGCTACGATTATGACAGTCGCCGGCAGTCGTCTAAAAAATTGCCTAAGTGGGACAGGCCCTTTAGGAAGTTCCCCCGCAACTCTCACCAACTTGTACAGAAGCCCCAGAGAAAGCATCATATCGGGATGCATCACAGCTCGGTTTGGGAACAGCTCCATCCAAGACCGCAAGAAATTGCAGCAAATTGTGGACGCACCCCAGACCATCGCACAAACCAGCCTCCCTTCCATCGACTCCATCTACACCTCACGCTGCCTCGGCAAGGCCAGCAGCATCATCAAGGACCAGTCTCACCCCCGGTCACTCCCTCTTCTCCCCTCTCCCATCAGACAAAGTACAGAAGTGTGAAAACGCACACCTCCGGATTCAGGGGCAGTTTCTTCCCAGCTGTTATCAGGCAACTGAACCATCCTACCACAACCAGAGAACAGTGCTGAACTACTATCTACCTCTTTGGTGGCTCATGGACTATCCTTGATCGGACTTTGCTGGCTTTTCCTTGCACTAAACGTTATTCCCTTATCATGTATCTTTACATTGTAAATGGCTCGATTGTAATCACGTGTTATCTTTCCGCTGACCAGACAGAACGCCACAAAAGCTTTTCACTGTACCTCGGTACACGTGACGATAAACTAAACTGAAACTGAACTGAGGAATAGTTGCAAGTTTCTTTAAAGCCCCCAGTGCTAGGAATGATCTCAATTGCGGCGATGAGCCACGGTGATAATGGCAAGTCTTCATGACTCTTGAGAGTGAGTGGAGCCAAGCCCACAGGCCTGTCATAGCAAGGTCTCTCGTCTTGAGCACAGCCAGGATCTTATGGGATCAAAGAATGATCCCGCGCCGATCATGGAACAATTAAACGGAAACACATTGAGTGATTCCAGAAACCGCTGCCAGCAACTTGAGGATCCTTTGTGAAGAGGGTGGCGCAGCGGTAGAGTTGCTGCCTTACAGCGCTTGCAGCGCCGGAGACCCGGGTTCGATCCCGACTATGGGTGCTGTCTGTACAAAGTTTGTACGTTCTCCCCGTGGCTGCGTTGGTTAATAATAATAATAATAATAATACATTTTATTTATTGGGCGCCTTTCAGACATCTCAAGGACACCTTACATAGATTAACAGGAATATAAACATATAATCAGAATAAAGTAAATAATAAAGACATCACAGAAACACAAATTAAAAACAGAATTCAGTCCAAAAACAAAAAATCAAAAACACAATGTGAAGAGAGAGAAGTGGCAGCTAAAGCGCGCCAGCGTCCACTCTCCCTTCACTCCGAGATCTTCGGTTTCCTCCCACACTCCAAAGATGTAGGCTTGGTAAATGTATAAAAATTGTTCCTAGTGGGTGTAGGATAGTGTTAATGTGTGGGGATCGCTGGTTGGCTCGGACACGGTGGGCCAAGGGTCTGTTTCCGTGCTGTATCTCTAAACTAAATTAAACTAAGATGTGTAGGATGGAACTGCAGGCGTTGGTTTGAATCGAAGCTAGACATAAAAAGCTGGACAACAACCCATTCTAGATGTCCTTTATCACCATCTGCTTTGATCTGTCACTTTCACACCTTACCCTTCCATATCTCAATAGACAGAGACAACTCAGAGACAGTAACTCTAAGACTTTTGCCTCCATCACAGTGAGGAGGTGCTTGGTGAACTCACTGTGGTGGATGTTCATTTGTGTTTATTGTGTGTTGTTTATTATTACATGTATGGCTGCAGGCAACAACATTTAATTCAGACCGAAAGGTCTGAATGACAAATAAAGGATTCAATTCAATTCAATTCAATAGACAATAGACAATAGACAATAGGTGCAGGAGTAGGCCATTCGGCCCTTCAAGCCAGCACCGCCATTCAATGTGATCATGGCTGATCATCCCTAATCACTACCCCGTTCCTGCCTTCTCCCCATATCCCCTGACTCCACTATATTTAAGAGCCCTATAGAAACATAGAAAATAGGTGCAGGAATAGGCCATTCGGCCCTTCGAGCCAGCACCGCCATTTAATATGATCATGGCTGATCATCCAACTCAGTATCCTGTACCTGCCTTCTCTCCACACCCCCTGATCCCTTTAGCCACAAGGGCCACATCTAACTCCCTCTTAAATATAGCCAATGAACTGGCCTCAACTACCTTCTGTGGCAGAGAGTTCCAGAGATTCACCACTCTCTGTGTGAAAAATCTTTTTCTCATCTCGGTTCTAAAGGATTTCCCCTCGATCCTTAAGCTGTGATCCCTTGTCCTGGACTTCCCCAACATCGGGAACAATCTTCCTGCATCTACCCTGTCCAATCCAATCGACCTGAGGGCTCCAGCCGTAGAGCCTGCGGACATACTTACCATCACGGAGCTGGCTGACTTCAGAGGCTGTGGTCGCACTGCGGCTGCGACCCGACTTTGGGGCTTCAGAGGCTTCGGCCATGGGCCCTGTGGACGGTAAAATCGGGAGCTCGCAGGTCCCTGGTGGGAGACCGATTTTCGGGAGCTCCCGCAACGGCAACTTCACCCACCCCGAATTGTGGGGTTTGAATCAGCCCGTCGCAGGGCCTTACATCGCCCGGTGCGGATTAATTGGCCGCGGGACTTACCATCGCCCGCCGGGGGCTTTAACATCAAGAGCCTCGATCGCCTCGACGCAGCAGTTTGACTGCCTGACCATGGGATAGGAACAGGGAAGAGATAAGACTTTTGCCTTCCATCACAGTGAGGAGGTGTTTGGGGATTCACTGTGATGGATGTTTATGTAAACTGTGGTAACTGTGTGTTATGTTTATTTTGCTGTTATGACTGCAGGGAACGAAATCTCGTTCAAACCTTTGTTTGTTTGAATGACTCGACTCGACTCCAGCGGAGGAGCGTTCCATTGCAGGGGGGGCAGCAACAGGCGGTAGGAATTACCGGGCGCAACCGCTCTCCGGTGTTCCGCTATTCCCCGACACCGTGCCGAGCCCAGCCCGCTAGTACCTGAGCAGCGGGCTGGATGCATAGCCAGTCGAAGAGGCATCCGGCCGGTAGCTTCCGACTTATCCGAGGGGACGTCTCTCCACCCGCATGGGAGAGAGACAGCCGCATGAGCCGCTGGAGCGGCAGGCGGCAGGACCGCTCATAGAACGCTCCACCATCCCCAACACCGAGCCAAGCCCAGTCTCGCTAAACGCCTGAACAGCGGACGGGGAAAAAATCCACCAGGAAAACCAACCGGCCGGTGTTTCCCGATTCGTCGGACGGGGGCATGTCTCCACCTAAACAGAGGAGAGACAGCCGCCTGAGCTGCATCCAACGGCTCTTGGAGCAGCTCCAGCGGGATGCGCAGAAAGAGCGCTCTCGCGGAGGGAGATCAGGCACCCCCTCCACAGTGTCTTGAGCACTGCCCTCTGCTCCCTCATTACTGGAGGCTAGCATTGGTGACCAGGGCTGGGCTGGTCTGGAACAGGGGCTGGCGGACGAGATCGGGAGTATGCAAGGTGTGCAGGAGCAGGAAGAGCTGCTGGGTGTGATGGACCGCTATGTAGCAACCCCACGTGCTGGAAGACTGCTGGAACCGAAACACGGCCAGCATAAATCATCTTTCGAATAAGTCCTTGCAGGAAGGTGCTTTCTGAGGCACTAGATCTTTACACAGCACCAGAGAACTGTGAGGCCTCAGAGTGCTGACTGTGAACAGCCAAATCTGGGGGCACGTGGGGTCACACATTCATAACCATGAACTCAAGCTACAGCGGATCCTAAGGCTCCTGACGTTGGCCATCACAGCCTTTGCTCGTTCTGTGGACAGCACGGAGATGGATACCTGCCAGCAGGATGTACTGGCATTGATGTGCAACACTCAGTTTGAAACTTCCGGCCGGAAATCATAAGACCTGCCCTCAATCCCAAATTCGCTGGGTTATGCAAAGCCCCAGCTGCAGAGACGGGCGCTCTGTTATTCGGGAAGGACCTCACCAAAAAGGTAAGGGACATGGAAGAGGCATCGAAAACTTTCAGCCTCATGAAGGCAGGCCCCGGGATGAGCAAACCAAGACCTACAATACCCAAGCGGCAGCACCCCACGGCATCCACAAGTCGACGTCCTCAATATGGGACTGGTGAAAGCTCGGGGACCGCATTTATCCCCAAAGATCTTTTTTAGATCAGGGCCCAGAGCGGACCCCATGGAAAATGCGCCACCCCCCAACATCGCCAGCACGTCAGACAAGCAAAGTCTTCAAGAACATGAGAAAACAGAAGAAACCCCAATAACCATGGAGGTAGGTGGGTCTGGTTCCTGCCAGCATATAGAGTAAGGGTTCTTTACGAACAGGGGGGAGATTACCCTTGTTCAAAGAAGCATGGGGTTAGTGGATAAAAAAATACAATTCATGTCAGAAAAATCGCCGCCAGTTCAACATTGGGCCCAAAGGGTATTTTCTCCCTCCGTCAAAGAGAAACATGAGGGACAAGCTGAACTGGTGAGACTTGTCACAAAGGGGGTCATCGAAAAGACCAAACATGAACCTTTGGGATTTGTATCGAATATTCACTAAAACCAAAAAAGATGGTGGATGTCGCATCATCATTGACTTAACATCACTAAATAAGTTTGTTAAGTATATACATTTCAAAATTGAGACATTTGTTACTGCCAAACAACTGATTTCCAAAGGATACTTCATGGCAAGCATTGATCTCAAAGATGCTTACTATCTAGTACCCACACACAAGGATCATCGTAGATACCTAAATTTTATCTGGATGGGACAGCTATGGCAGTACAAAGCATTGCCCATGGGCTAACTTCAGCCCCAAGATTATTCACCAAAATATTGAAACCAGCCATGGCAATACTAAGAAAACAAAAACATATTGTCATGGCATATCTGGATGATATTCTGATAGTAGGGGAAAACTATGGAATTGGCTGTGGCAGCAGTATCAGCTACAAAACAGCTCCTCGAAACTCTGGGGTTTGTCCTACATCCAGATAAATCTAAGTTGAAGCCATCCACTATCATGGACTACCTGGGCTTCACAATTAACTCAGTCCATATGACTGTTACCTTGCCAAAGGCAAAAATGGTTGAATTAGCACAATCATGCAACAATTTAATGGTCAACGAGCGACCAACTATTCGACAAGTAGCAAGAGTAATTGGGGAAATGGTAGCAGCATTTCCGGCTACACAATTCAGACCTTTGCACTATCAAAATTTACTGAGAGCAAAGGTACAGGCACTAAAACGACATACAGGTCACTATGATCGTGTCATGAAATTACCCACTGAAGCAATATCAGAGCTACAGTGGTGGGCAGAAAACGTTTGGCATAGTTTCAGCCCTATCATAATCACTAACCCTACTTTAGTTATTCAAACAGATGCCAGTGCTCAGGCTGGGGAGCGACTAACTCCATATCCAGCACAGGTGGTAGATGGACTAACCTAGAGTCATCATTACTACTTACACTGGGCATTAACTATCTAGAGATGTTGGGCGCCTTTTATGGTTTAAAATCATATGTATCTAATATGCAGCACTTGCATGTTCGGTTACAAATTGATAATACTATGGTGGTGGCTTATATTAACCATATGGGCGGCATAAAATCGTTATCATGCGACAAAATTGGTCAACATGATTTGGCAAGGGTGTGTCGAAAGACGTATTTGGCTATCAGCTACTTACCTACCAGGTAAGTTAAACACCCATGCAATGAGAAAATTAAACTCCTGGGTTGCAGGTCTTGAACAGACCTTACCTGGAACTAGGATTGTCCGAACAGACCATCACCACCATGTCGGCATCCCTTCGAACATCCAACAAGAGGCAGTACTTAACCAGCATCAAAAAATGGGAGAAGTACTGCCAGGAAACAGGGACAACATACGTAACAACCAGCGCCAGGACAACAGGCGATGGGATCCCATTCACTGGTGGTAAAACTGATGAAGGGCATTTACAATATCAAGCCCAGGTATACCCATATTTGGGATATCAGTGTGGTCCTGACATACCTCAGGGAATGACCACCAGCCAGATCCCTCGGCCTCGAGCAAGCTACACTAAAGACGCTCATGTTGATGGCACTTGTATCCGCTCAGAGGGTCCAGTCACTACACAAGTTGAGGCTGGACAACATGGTGACCACCCCAGATCAGATCACATTCATCATACAGTGTCTGGTGAAACAAAGCAGGCCAGGAACAGCTAATCCAGTAGTGGTATTCCGGGCCTACCCACCAGAGCCACGGTTGTGTGTCGTGACCCATCTACAACATTACATAGACACAACCCACAATATCAGGGGGAGTGAAAAAGCCTTATGGGTCAGCCACAAGAAACCTCATGGCCGGGTAACGAGCCAAACCATTTCAAGATGGCTCAAACAGGTACTGAAGGCTGCCGGAATAGATACTAATACATTTAAATCTCATTCCACTAGGGCCGAGAGAATGGACGTACCGGTTGACCATATTCTGAATACAGCAGGATGGTCGAGGGAAACGACATTCAGAACTTTTATAACAAGCCGTTGACGAAACCTGATTTATTTGCAGAGAAAATATTACAAGCTGCAAATATTTAATTTAAGCCCGGAGGAGCAATTTATTTTGTTATTGTTAAAAAAAAAACCTTTTTTGTTTCTCGAAAAACAGATTCATTGGTTGATTACGATAACACTTCCTCCCTCAAGAACTTCGGCAGTGAGTGAAATAAAACTGTTACACGGTTTGAAATCACAGAGCTTTGAAGTCTTCATGTAGTCACTCACGTGACTCCGAAGTAAAATAGTAAGATTAAACGAGAACTTACCAGTTTGAAGTTTGATCTGTATTTTATGAGGAGTTACGATGAGGGATTACGTGCCCTCCGCTCCCACCCTCATTGTATGGATCAAATTAATAACTGATGTCTCCTTTTCTTTACTATGTTTACTTCAAATAACTGTGTCTATCTGTGATTCCACACCGCTGCTTGGAAGTATGCCGCGCATGCGTGCTGAGCGGGTTCTTCACGTAATCCCTCATCGTAACTCCTCATAAAATACAGATCAAACTTCAAACTGGTAAGTTCTCGTTTAATCTTACTATTATGCTGCTGGCCTTGCCGAAGCAGCGTGATGTATAAATGGAGTTATAAATGGTGTCATTAGCACATTTGTAGATGACACAAAGCTGGGTGGCAATGTGAATTGTGAGAAGGATGCTATGAGAATGCAAATTGACTTGGACAGGTTGGATGAGTGGGCAGATGCATGGCAGATGCAGTTTAATGCGGATAAATGTGAGGTTATCCACTTTGGTAGCAAGCACAGGAAGGCAGATTATTATCGAAATGGTGTCAAGTTGGGAAAAGGGGAAGTAGAACGGGATCTGGGGGTCCTTGTACATCAGTCAATGAAAGTAAGCATGCAGGTACAGCAGGCAGTGAAGATAGCAAATGGCATGTTGGCCTTTATAACAAGAGGAGTTGAGTATAGGAGCAAAGGGGTCCTTCTGCAGTTGTACAGGGCCCTAGTGAGTATTGTGGAGTTTTGTGTGCAGTTTTGGTCTCCTAATTTGAGGAAGGACATTCTTGCTATTGAATGAGTGCAGCGTAGGTTTACAAGATTAATTCCCAGGATGGCGGGACTGTCATATGCTGAGTGAATGGAGCGGCTGGGCTCGTATTCTCTGGAGTTTAGAAGAATGAGAGGGAATCTTATTGAAACATAGAAGATTATTAAGGGTTTGGACCCACTAGAGGCAGGAAACATGTTCCCGATGTTGGGGGAAGTCCAGAACCAGGGGCCACAGTTTAAGAATAAGGAGTAAACCATTTAGAACGGAGATGAGGAAACACTTTTTCACACAGAGAGATGTGAGTCTGTGGAATTCTCTGCCTCAGGTGGAGGCCGGTTCTCCGGATACTTTTAAGAGAGAGCTAGATAGGGCTCTTAAAAATAGCAGAGTCAGGGGATATGGGGAGAAGGCAGGAACGGGGTACTGATTGGGGATGATCAGCCATGATCACATTGAATGGTGGTGCTGGCTCGAAGGCCTACTCCTGCACCTATTGTCTATTGCCAAAGGGCCAGTTTCCTCACTGTATCTGGAGAGACGTAACAAAAAGGATTTTTACA
This sequence comes from Amblyraja radiata, assembly GCF_010909765.2. Taxonomy (NCBI): domain Eukaryota; kingdom Metazoa; phylum Chordata; class Chondrichthyes; order Rajiformes; family Rajidae; genus Amblyraja; species Amblyraja radiata. The sequence goes on along the minus strand of NC_045961.1, from coordinate 44,587 downwards.
GCATGTGACAATAAGTTAAACTGAACTATCTCTGAACAAAACAAAGTGAAGTGCAACAAAAAAGGATATGGATCATATACAGGCAGATGAGATCAGTTTAACTAGGCATCACGTTGGGTACAAACATTGTGGGTCGAAGGGCCGCCTATTCTTCCTCCTAATCCCATTCTTCCCATTGTCACCCCATTGACATCAGGAAGAAGCAGGGTGACCATCCCCCACTGCACATAAACGGAGAAAGAGTCTCCAGATTCAGGTTCCTGGGCACCCACATCTCAGCAGATCTCAGGTAAGATCGCTCAGGAAAGTCAACTTGCCACAACAGCTGCTGGTGTCGTTCTACCATTGCTCCATAGAAAGTGTCCTGACACATGGCATCCTAGTGTGGTACGGCAACAGTTCTGCGGCTGACAAGAAGGCTCCGCAGAGAGTCATCAACACAGCCCAGAAGATCACAAACACACACCTGCCTGCCCTGGAAGAGATCTATAGCTCTCGTTGCCTGCGGATGGCATCACGCATCCTAAAGGACTCATCTCATCCCCGCACATCCCTCAGGAAAGCGTTGCAGGTCCATCAAATCACACACCACAAGATTAACAAACAGTTTCTACCCCAAGGCCATCAGCACTCTGAACTCTGCACTGAACACACAGCCCCCATAGCCAATATTCTGTACTGCCACAACACTAGACTGTGGAATATTGCACATTCTGGCGACTTGACGTTTTTCTTGCCGTTTTTGTTGTTTCCATTGTCGTTATTTATTTATCTGATACGTTGGAGCTCCGCTCCGGCAGTGCGCCTGAAATATCGTTGTATGTATTTACAATGACAACAAAGTATTATTATTATTATTATTATTATTATTATTATTATTATTATTATTATTATTATTATTATTATTATTATTATTATTATTATTATTATTATTATTATTATTATTATTATTATTATTCTCCCCATAACCCCTGACATCCGTACTAATCAAGAATCTATCTATCGCTGCCTTAAAAATATCCACTGACTTGGCCTCTTTGTTTGCAAGTTTACAAGTATGCAAAGAGTCGATAGATAAAGGGCGGTGACAATGAAGTTGGAGGGAGTCGGCCAGGGCGGGGGATGCTGGACTGGGGACAGTAGGAAGAACCGTTGGGTCTTACCTTCCCCGACCTCAAGATTGGCGGCACGATGGCGCAGTGGGTAGAGTTGCTGCTTGACTGCGCCAGGTTCGATCCTGACTACGGGTGCTGTCTGCGCGGAGTTTGTACATTCTCCCCGTGACCTGCGTGGGTTTTTATCGGGTGCTCCGTTTTCCCCCCCACACTCCAAAGATGTACAGGTTTGTAGGATAATTGGCTTCTTTACAATTGTAAATTGTACTTAGTGTGTAGGATAGTGTTAATGTGCGAGTCCCCCTCACCTCCTTTCTAAACGAGCGCCCTTTAATTCTGAGGCTGCGACCTCTGGTCCGACACTCTCCCACCAGTGGAAACATCCTCTCCAGTGCAACGTGAGGCATAAATGGGGTCAATGGAAGGGAGGCTGAGTTGTGTAGGAAGGAACTGCAGATGCCGGTCTAAACCCGAAGATGGACACAAAATGCTGGAGTAACTCAGCGGGACAGGCAGCATTTCTGGAGAGAAGGAATGGGTGACGTTTCGGGTCGGGACCCTTCATCAGTGGTTAGCGTGATGGTCTGGGCTGTGTCCACAATTCATTGCACATTGCGTTCTGCAGAGTGAGAGAGTGAAACCAGCTGGTGAGGTCAGCAAGCTAACGAGAGACGGGGGGATGGGGGGATGGGGGGAGGGGGATGGGGGGAGGGGGAAGAATGGAATGTTCAGAGTCAACATTTGGCATGGATTATGACACACTCTCAACAGCCACATCTGGGCGACTGCTTTGAAGAGAGTACAGTAGCAATCAGAATGACTTAATTTTGGTCAAATGATACATCTTGTGTTGCAAGCATTGCGCCCCACCCTGGCCTTGTGATCATCACCTCATGACAATGACAGCAGACTGAGAGATGCTCACTGCCTGTTCTACTGGGAAACAGAGAACCCACCAGAGTGTCTTCAGGAAGGAATTGCAGATGCAGAGAGGGGATCGGTGACATTTCGGGTCAGTCCGAAGAAGGGTCTCGTCCCGAAACGTCACCCGTTCCTTTTCCCCAGAGATGCTGCCTGTCCCGCTGAGTCACTCCAGCATTTTGTGTCGATCTTCAGAGTGTCCACATGTCTAGATGGAGCATATGTTTCCGCTAGTGGGTGAATCCACAGCCTCAGGATAAAAAGGACTTTGGGCTCTAGGCTAAAATAGACTCTTTACAGTGCAGAAACAGGCCCTTTGGCCCACCGAGTCCTTGCCGACCAGCGATCGCCCCATATACTAGCACCGTCCTCCACGCTAGGACAATTTACAATTTTGCAGAAACCATTTAACCTACAAACCTGGACGTCTTTGGAGTGTTTGAGGAAACCATCGCAGCCTGAGAAAACTCACACAGTCACGGGGAGAACGTACAAATTCCATGAGCATTGGGCATTGAGCAAAGACCCAGAGGAAACAATGGGCAGCGCAGATGTAGAATTTTATTCACTTTACTTTAGTTTAGTTTAGTTTAGTTTAGAGATACAGCATGGAGACAGGCCCTTCGGCCCACCAAGTCCAGGCCGACCATCGATCACCCGTTCACACTAGTTCTGTTATCCAACTTTCTCACCCACTGCCAACACACGAGGGGCAATTTACAGAGGGCCAGTTAACCAACAAACCCACATGTCTTTGGAAAGTGGGAGGAAACCAGAGCACCCGGAGGAAACCCACGCGGTCACAGGGAAATCTTGCAAACTCTGAACAGAGAGCAGGCGTAGTAAAGATTGAACCCGGGTCTCTGGCACTGTAAGGCAGCAATTCCACCGCTGCGCCACCATGCCACCCAAATAATGATAAGAGTCCGAGGAATATTAAATGGACAGTTTAGTTTCAGTTTTTTAGTTTTAGAGATGCAGTGTGTACAAACTCTGTGCAGAAGGCACCCATAGTCAGGAACCAACCTGGGTCTCTGGAGTAGTAAAGGGGCTGTCCCACTGTGGCGACCTAATCTGCAAGTTTAGAAGAGTTTGCCCTCGATTCAAACTCGCAGCATGGTCAACACGAGGTCCTATAAGGTCACTTGAACTCTCCTTCATGCTCGAGGGAAGTTCCCGAATACTCGCGGCCTCAGTTTGGTCGAGGACGAGAATACATTTTTCAGCATGTTGAAAACATTTCCGCGAGTAAAAATTGGTCGGCTTGGTTCTTTTGAACTCCTAGTGCAGTGGAGTGGGGTCGCTATTTAGTTACAGGCAGTCGAGGGCAGCCGTAGGCCATCTCCTTCGCTGACCGGGCATTTTAATTGGCTCATTGGAGTTTTCAGGACCAAGGAAAACCGACCGGTAATGTTAAATGCCCACTAAACTTTATTATAAGTTGTCTGGTTTATTAAAAGTGTCTCCACTCCGTCTCCCCCTCTTCTCCCCCCCTTCTCTCCTGTTCTATCCCCTTCTCTCCCCCCCCCCCCCCTCTCCGCGCTCTCTAAAGGACTTACCATACACTGTGCAGCCGTGTTTTACCTTCCTGTTCATCGCGGGTGTGAATTTCAGACAGTGCTCCTCACTTTCCCTGGCCCCCGCCTTTGCGATATGTTTGTGTGTGTGTGTGTGTGTGTCTTTGTGTGTGCGTGTGTGTGTATGTGTGTGTGTGTGTGTGTGTGTGTCTTTGTGTGTGTGTATGTGTGTGTGTGTGTGTGTGTGTGTGTGTGTGTGTGTCTTTGTGTGTGCGTGTGTGTGTGTGTGCGCGTGTGTGTGTGTGTGTGTCTTTGTGTGTGTGTGTGTGTGTGCGTGTGTGTCTGTGTGTCTGTGTGTGTGTGTGTGTCTGTGTGTTTTTGTGTGTGTGTGTGTGTGTTTTTGTGTGTGTGTGTGCGTGTGCGTGTGTGTGTGTGTGTGCGTGTGCGTGTGTGCAGTCGGTCGATCCGGCTCGCGGTTTCATCGCTGACGGTCGATCCAGCTCGAGGTTTTTCAGGCGAGTGCCCTCGAGCTTGAAGGTCGAAGACAGTCGCTGAAAAGTCGTGTTAGTGGGACAGGCCCTTAAGGCAGCAACTCTACCACTGCGCTACTGTACTGCCCCTTGAGAGCTGCTGCCTCACAGCACCAGAGACCCGGGTTTGATTGGAGATTCGATGGTCTATCATCTTACAACATGTTGTGTAATTAAACCAGAGGTATGTTCACACGTGGTCGTACACACTACCTGTTCACTGCATCTATTACAACAGATAATCCTCTGACATTTTCACCATCTCTAATGGGATCCCACCACTGGCCACATCTTCCCATCTCCACCCCAGTCGGCTTTCCGCAGAGACCGCTCCCTCCATAACTCCTTGGTCAATTCATCCCTTCCCACCCAAACCACCCCCTCTCCTGGCACTTTCCCTTGCAACCGCAGGAAATGCTACACTTGTCGCTTTACCTTCCCCTTTGACTCCATCCAAAGACCCAAACAGTCGTTCCAGGTGCAGCAGAGGTTCACCTGCACCTCCTCCAACCTCATCTATTGCATCCGCTGCTCTAGGTGTCAGCTGCTCTACATCGGTGAGACCAAGCGTAGGCTTGGCGATCGCTTCGCCCAACACCGCCGCTCGGTTCGCATTAACCAACCTGATCTCCCGGTGGCTCAGCACTTCAACTCCCCCTCCCATTCCCAATCCGACCTTTCTGTCCTGGGCCTCCTCCATGGCCAGAGTGAGTCCAACCATAAATTGGAGGAGCAGCACCTCATATTTCACTTGGGCAGTTTACACCCCAGTGGTATGAACATTGACTCCTCCAATTTCAGGTAGTCCCTGCTTTCTCCCTCTTTCCCCTCCCATTCCCAGCTCCCCCACAGCCCACTGTCTCTGCCTCTTCCTTTCTTCTTCCCGCCCCCCCCCCCCCATCCCCTCATCAGTCTGAAGAAGAGTCTTGACCCAAAATGTCACCCATTCCTTCGCTCCATAGATGTTGCCTCATCCGCTGAGTTTCTCCAGCATTTTTGTCTACCTTCGATTGTTCCAGCATCCGCAGTTCCTTCTTAAACACTGCATCTATTTTGGTTCCTTACCATCGAGGGCTTCAGCTCCTTGTCCTTCCATTGATTGCGTGCTCATCCATGGTCAAATGCAAAGTCAGCCTGTTAGTTCAGTTTAGTTTAAGAATACAGCTCAGAAACAGACCCTTAGACCCATCGAGTCTGCGCCGACCAGTGATCCCCGCACATTAACACTACCCTACACACACTAGGGACAATTCACATTTATACCAAGCCAATTAGCCTACAAAACCTTTGGAGTGTGGGAGGAAACCGAAGATCCCGGAGAAAACCCACGCAGGTCACGGGGAGAACGTACAAACTCCGTGCAGTCGGGATCGAACCCGGGTCTCCGGGTTGTAAGGCAGCAACTCTACTGCTGCGCCACCGTGCCGCCCTCACGGAGTTACTCCAGCATTTTGTGTCTATCTCTTGTCTTCTATCGGTCCATTCAAGTGTCAAGAATCAAGAGTGTTTATTGTTGTGTGTCCCAGATAGAACAATGACATTCTTACTTGCAGCAGCACAACACAATATGGAAACATAGTACACTGTAAACAATATAATAAACAAGAGAGAAAAATAAGTTCAGTGTGTTATACATATATATATTATACGCACACACTCACAAATACACATATATATAGATCATAACTTACACTTGAATGCAATATACAGTGGCTTGCAAAAGTTTTCATACCCCTTGAACATTTCCACATTTTGTCACGTTACAACCACAAATGTAAATGTATTTTATTGGGATTTTATGTGATAGACCAACACAAAGTGGTGCATAATTGTGAAGTGGCAGGAAAATGATACATTTTCAAATTTTTTTACAAATAAAAAACTGAAAAGTGTGGCGTGCAAAAGTATTCAGCCCCCTTGAGTCAATACTTTGTAGAACCACCTTTCGCTGCAATTACAGCTGCAAGTCTTTTGGGGTATGTCTCTACCAGCTTTGCACATCTAGAGACTGACATTTTTGCCCATTCTTCTTTGCAAAATAGCTCAAGCGCAGTCAGATTGGATGGAGAGCGTCTGTGAACAGCAATTTTCAAGTCTTGCCAGAGATTCTCAATTGGATTTAGGCCTGGTCTTTGACTGGGCCATTCTAACACATGAATATGCTTTGATCTAAACCATTCCATTGTAGCTCTGGCTGTATGTTTAGGGTCGTTGTCCTGCTGGAAGGTGAACCTCCGCCCCAGTCTCAAGTCTTTTGCAGACTCTAACAGGTTTTCTTCCAAGATTGCCCTGTATTTAGCTCCATCCATCTTCCCATCAACTCTGACCAGCTACCCTGTCCCTGCTGAAGAAAAGCATCCCCACAGCATGGTGCTGCCACCACCATGTTTCACAGTGGGGATGGTGTGTTCAGGGTGATGTGCAGTGTTAGTTTTCCGCCACACATAGCGTTTTGCATTTAGGCCAAAAACTTCAATTTTGGTCTCATCTGACCAGAGCACCTTCCTCCACATGTTTGCTGTGTCCCCCACATGGCTTGTGGCAAACTGACTGCAAACGGGACTTCTTATGGCTTTTTTTCAACAATGTCTTTCTTCTTGCCACTCTTCCATAAAGGCCCGATTTGTGGAGTGCACGACTAATAGTTGTCCTGTGGACTGATTCTCCCACGTGAGCTGTGGATCTCTGCAGCTCCTCCAGAGTTACCATGGGCCTCTTGGCTGCTTCTCTGATCAATGCTCTCCTTGCCCGGCCTGTCAGTTTAGGTGGACGGCCATGTCTTGGTAGGTTTGCAGTTGTGCCATACTCTTTCCATTTTTGGATGATGGATTGAACAGTGCTCCATGAGATGTTCAAAGCTTGGGATATTTTTTTATAACCTAACCCTGCTTTAAACTTCTCCACAACTTTATCCCTGACCTGTCTGGTGTGTTCCTTGGGCTTCATGATGCTGTTTGTTCACTAGTGTTCTCTAACAAACCTCTGAGGCCTTCACAGAACAGCTGTATTTATACTGAGATTAGATTACACACAAGTGGACTCTATTTACTAATTAGGTGACTTCTGAAGGCAATTGGTTGCACTGGATTTTATTTAGGGGTATCAGAGTAAAAGGGGCTGAATACTTTTGCACGCCACACTTTTCAGTTTTTTATTTGTAAAAAAATTTGAAAACCATGTATCATTTTCCTTCCACTTCACAATTATGCGCCACTTTGTGTTGGTCTATCACATAAAATCCCAATAAAATACATTTACGTTTGTGGTTGTAACGTGACAAAATGTGGAAAAGTTCAAGGGGTATGAATATTTTTGCAAGCCACTGTATATGCTTTAAATTGGATTGGAGCATTTTTGAAAGGGGGGAGGCTGTGCATTCACTGATTACTGGCCTTGGGGGTACCCGGTGAGGTAGTGGAGCAACCGAGTGGGGAGGGGTGTGGAAGAAGGGTGTCCCCCCTCCCAGGGTAGGAACTTTTTGAAATTTGATGTATTAAAATCATGTTTCAGTGCACTGTAGAAGTATGATTTCAATGTTTTTTGTATGAAGTATTTTTAACTCTTTGCGTGAAGAAAGTTTGTTCTCATCTCAGTCCTAACTGGCCCCCCCTTTATTCTTAAACTGTGACCCATGGTTCTGAACTCGCCCAACATCGGGAACATTTTTCCTGCAGTTACAGTAAGTGAAAATCTAGCAGGCAAGCAGGATGCTTTCTCCAACCACCCCCATTTGAAGTCCACTATCTTCCACCGTATCTACCCAGTGCTTGGTACTTACTTCCAGCAGCCACTGGTTGTCCTCCAGGATGCACCGAGCCGCAGCCTGATCCATGCCGGTCACCTGAGCGAATTCGGCACAGAGACTCTCACGGCAGCGGCGCAACGCTTCGACGCCTCCGACGGCCCGGGACTCTTGCACTGAGGCTGCTCCATGGCTGGAGCTGCAGTGAGCGACTCGCCAGCCCGGCAAACACTCGCCAGCCCCGCTCCCCGTCCGCATCTGTCCCCGCCGCTGTTTCTGCTTCCAACACCCGCGGCCCATGCAGTTGATATGAGTTTTGAAATTTTCGTTGATCACAGAATTTCTCACAACAGAGCGAGATAAATTTGTGATCAGCGTGAGAATTTGGTGAAATGTGTGATTCTCACACTCAATGCATGGGAGTTGGCAGCCCTGCCTCTCTATCCCCCTCTCCCTCTCCCCCTCTCTCTCTCCTCTCTCTCCACCTCTCTTTCTCTCCCTTCTCTCTCTCCCCTCTCTCTCTCTCCCTCCCACCTCACTCTCATCCCTCTCTCCCCCTCTCTTCCGCTCTCTATCCTCTCAACCCCCCCTCTCTCTCCCCCTCTCTCGCCTCTATATCTTCCCCTCTCCCTCCCTCTCTCTCCACCCTCTCTCGCCCCTCCCTCTCTCTCTTCCCCCTCTCTCCCTCCCACCTCCCTCTCCCCCTCTCTCACCCCCCCTCTCTACACACTCTCCCCTCTCTCTCTGTCTCTCCTCTCACCTCTCTCTCTTCCCCCCTCTATCTCTCATCTCTCTCTCCCTCTCTCTCCCCCATTTCTCCCTCCCACCTCACTCTCCCCCGGCTCTCTCTCCCCTCTCTCTTTCTCCTCTGTCTCTATCTCCTCTTTCTCTTTGCCCCCCATCTCTCTCTCTCTCCCCCTCTCTCCCTCTCTCTTTTACCACCCTCTCTCTCCCATTCTCTCCTAACCTCTCCTCCCTCTCCACCCCCTCTCTCTTCCCTCTTTCTTCCCTCACCCCTCTCTCTCTTCCCTCTCTCTCTTCCCCCTCTCCCACCTCACTCCCCCTCTATCTCCCCTCTCTCTCACCCCCCTCTCTCTCCCCCCCTGTCTCCCTGTCTCCTTCCCCTCTCTCTCTCCACCTCCCTTTGAGAGTCTGTCCCTTCGGCACAGAGACTCGCGGCAGCGGCAGCGACGCTTCCGACGCTCCCGACGCCCGGGACTTGCACTGTCCGGAGCGCTCCCTGGCCAGAGCTGCAGTGTCAGCCCCGCAAACACACCAGTCCCGGCTCCCCGCATCTGTTCCCGCCGCTGGTTCTGCTCCCATCCCTCCCGCAGTCTCGGCTCCAACACCCGCGGACCATGCAGTTTATCCGAGTTTTGAAATTTTTGTTGATCACAAAATTTCTCACCACTGAGCGTGAGAAATTTCTGATCAGCGTGAGAGTTTGCTTAAGGGCGTGAGTCTCACGCTCAAAGCGTGAGAGTTGGCAGCCCTGAGAAGGATAGACAGAGTTGACGTGGATAAGCTTTTCCCACTGAGAGTAGGGAAGATTCAAACAAGAGGACATGACTTAAGAATTAAGGGACAGAAGTTTAGGGGTAACATGAGGGGGAACTTCTTTACTCAGAGAGTGGTAGCTGTGTGGAATGAGCTTCCAGTGGAAGTGCTGGAGGCAGGTTCGATTTTATCATTTAAAAATAAATTGGATAGTTATATGGACGGGAAAGGAATGGAGGGTTATGGTTTGAGTGCAGGTAGATAGGACTAGGTAGCAATGTTACAAAATTTTGAGATTTTAAAAATCAAGTCTGTAATTTATCCCATCAGATAAAGCATAAAAATAAGTTTAATTTGACACCTAATTCACTTTCATATCTCAAGTATTTAAAAAGTTATGGCCATTTTCATACTCGGAAATGAGCATCTTGTTCCCTATTGATTTTCTATGGACATAACAAAAAAGTTGTGATCGTGAACAGTCAAAAGCCCATAACTTTCTTAAAAATTAAGAGAACTGAATGAAATTTTCAGTTATCATAGATTGAAGCATTCTGAAACAAATATAAAATAATCTTACTTGGATGACCTGAAATTAAAGCATATAATTAGTTAGTTACCTAATTGTAGCTAATTTCAGACTTCAATTACTAGATCTAAACATCTATCCATTTCTTAATAAATTATTAACATTTTTAAATAGCCTAAATGTCCAAATAATATTCACAAATAATTCACAATAAAACATGATTTTTAAATCTCATTTACATTAATTTATAGACCAAATGGAAGGAATTCAGTGTTCAATTGCTGTAAATAAATGCCCATTTAAATCAGCTTTCTAGTGGGTCCCTGTGGAACGCGCTGGTTTAGAACGTTCACATTGCGGTAGATTTGTGCCCCCAAATGCCGAGAAAAATACTGCGCGATATAATGGGGCCAAATTGAGCTACTCGCAATAGTAAATTTTGTATAAAGGGATCTTTAGAAGCCCTTTTTAATGTAAAAATATACAACCTAACTTCTGCTATTTGCTTTATGAGACTCTGCGGTTGCTGGCGGTCGCGGGTTTAGAGATTGATTTTTAAACTACTATAACTATTATACGAGGCCTTTAAACCTAATAATAGCTTTTGCGACGGGGTCTTCCAGCGATTTTTCGTTAATAATTAACTAGGCTGAACATCTTCGATTTGAACAGCCTAGAGAAAATCGCGTTTTAAACCCGCCCCCTCTAAACGGCGCCAAAATCGCGCACACCCGCAACGGCAGATTTTCAAAGACGCTTCAGGTAGGCTTTGCAACATACCTAGACTAGGGGAGAATAAGTGTTCGGCACGGACTAGAAGGGCCGAGATGGCCTGTTTCTGTGCTGTAATTGTTATATGGTTATAGTCTTTCCACTGACTGGATGGCACGCAACAAAATAAACGAAACAAAATTAACTGTGTTTAAGCTGAAGAAAGCAGACACCATTTGAACAGATAAAGCAGAGGTTATTACGGCACCAGGGCAAACAGATAATCATCTATTCAAAACACCCCTGTAACATGTAGTTCAATCTCATTCCAGTAAAAGTCCACTGATGGGTTTAACTCCACCCTTTAGCAGAATATCATGTCAATGGGAGATTATTGTTCCCCTGATCAAGTTCCTGAATCATTAAACTTCCAGTGATGTGCATGGCATTTGATGTCAGCGGGGATTTCCATCACTTGCGTACAATACCAGCAAGCTTGCATTGCGGAATTTCCTTGCAATTTGATAGTGTAAAGGATATAATTAAGGGATTAATTAAAGCATCATTGTATCTCTGTCGTTAGCACATCTTCCCAAGCCAACAATGGGCCTTTGTGTGCTCCACCCTTCCTGAGCTGATCTGTTGCCGGTTCTGCTTTGTTCTGGTCTATTTACGCCCCCGGTTCTCCCCCCCCCCCCCCCCCCCCCTTTCTTTTAGTACAAACATCGCCTTCTCCTTTTCTCCAAAGATGCTGCCTGGCCCGCTGAGTTCATAAGGTCATAAGGAAAAGGAGTAGAATTAGGCCATTTGGCCCATCGAGCCTACTACATCTTTCAATCATGGTTGATCTGTCTCTCCCTCCTAACCCCATTCTTCTGCCTTCTCCCCACAAACTCTGACACTTGTACTAATCAAGAATCTATCCATCTTTGCCTAATCTATCCATCGACTTAGCCTCCACAGCCTTCTGTGGCGAAGAATTCCACAGATTCACCACCCTCTGGCTAAAGAAATTTCTTCTTGTCTCCTTCCTAGAAGAACGTCCTTTAATTCTGAGGCTGTGACCTCTAGTTCTAGACCCTCCCACCAGTGGAAACATCCTCTCCACATCCACTCTATCCAGGCCTTTCACTATTCTGTAAGTTTCAATGAGGTCCCACCTCATTGTTCTAAACTAAGAGTTAAAACAATCTGACTGCCCTCCTGATTAAACTTTACATTGCATGCCTCATTGTCACCTTCCCCTCACTAACAATGATCTATTCTACATTTTCCTTGAACTTCGTCCTCTTTGATCTCTCGCTTTCACACCTTACCCTTCCATATCTCTGTGTCTCCCTCTCCCCGCCTCTCAGTCTGAAGTAAAGTCTCGACCCAATGCAGTTTAATGCAGATAAATGTGAGGTTATCCACTTTGGTAGCAAAAACAGGAAGGCAGATTACTATTCTTGCTATTGAGGGAGTGCAGCGTAGGATTACAAGGTTAATTCCCGGGATGGCGGGACTGTCATATGCTGAGAGAATGGAGCGGCTGGGCTTGAATACTCTGGAGTTTAGAAGGATGAGAGGGAATCTTACTGAAACATATAAGATTATTAAGGGTTTGGCCACGCTAGAGGCAGGAAACATGTTCCTGATGTTGGAGGAGTCCAGAACCAGGGGCTAGTAAGCCATTCAGAACGGAGATGAGGAAACACTTTTTCACACAGAGAGTTGCGAGTCTGTGGAATTCTCTGCCTCAGAGGGTGGTGGAGGCTGGTTCTCTAGATACTTTCAAGAGAGTGCTAGATAGGGCTCTGAAAGATAGCGGAGTCAGGGGATATGGGGAGAAGGCAGGAACGGGGTACTGATTGGGGATGATCAGCCATGATCACATTGAATGGCGGTGCTGGCTCCAATGGCTTACTCCTGCACCTATTGTATATTGTCTAAAACATCACCCAATTCTTCTCTCCAGAGATGCTGCCTGTCCCGCTGAGTTACTCCAGTATTTTGTGTCTATCTTCGGTGTAAACCCAACATCTGCAGTTCCTTCAAACACACTGTTTGTCCAACCTCCCAATCTGAGCGATATGAAAGTGTAAAGTATAAAGGGATCATTCAATGGGTCATCGAAAGTGACTGCACAAGTAGTGAATTGTGGACGCAGACCAGACCATCACACAAACCAACCTCCCTTCCATTCACTCCATCTACGCCTCACGCTGCCTCGGCAAGGCCAGCAGCATATTCAAGGACCAGTCGCACCCTGGCCACTCCCTCTTCTCCCCTCTCCCATCAGGCAAAAGGTACAGAAGTGTGAAAACGGACACACTTACAGATTCAGGGACAGTTTCTCTTATCAGGCAACTGAATCATCCTGCCACAACCAGAGAGCAGCGCTAAACTATTATCTACCTCCTTGGTGACTCTCAGACTATCCTTGATTGGACTTTGCTGGCTTTACCTTGCACTAAACGTTATTCCCTTCTATCTATCTGTCTGTACACTGTAAATGGATTGATTGTCTTTCTGTTGACTAGGTAGGATGTAACATGAACATCTCTATCCTGACATGGGTTAGAATGTCTTTCCTCAAATTTGGAGACCAAAAGTGTACACAATACTCCAGGTGTGGTCTTGCTAGGACCCTGTACAATTGCAGAAGGACCTCTTTGCTCCTATACGCGACTCCTCTTGTTATAAGGGCCAACATGCCATTCGCTTTCTTCACTGCCTGCTGTACCTGCATGCTTACTTTCATTGACTGATGAACAAGGATCCCAGATCCCATTGTATTTCCCCTTTTCCCAACTTCCCCACACCGCCCTTGACAGATCTGGGTCAGGATCCAGTGGCATGGAGTCCAAGACGACCGGAGACCCTTTTCTGCTGCAGCCTTCATCCGCCTTCCCAGCCGCTGTGACGCTCCACTAAGGTCAAACATCATCCTCCGCCTGTTCCACCGTTGAGGTCTTGGTCGGATTGCTCTTTGTCAGAGACCTCCCCCTCGACCTTACCGCCATGGGTGGCCCTACCAGGAGCATAGCTCCAGACGGCATCACTCTCAGGATCTCAGGTCCACACAAGCTTCTCCACCACGACAAGGTGACAATACATGGAGATGTAACCCTTGCTATAATGCACCACGATGGTGTCCGTTATTGCCACTATAACTGAGTGAGGGCGGGAAAGTTAAACCCAAGACTGGGTGGGGAGAAATGCAGGGGGTGAGGGGGTGTTTAAACCAGGGGCACCAGCTCGCTGGGTAACCTCACAGAAGTTGGGATAGGTGCAACGGGAATATTGGTCCGCTATAACCAAAATCCGTTGGGTAGAGATAGACACAAAAAGCCGGAATAAGAGATAGGTCGTCAAGTCAAAGTCAAAAGAGTTTATTGTCATGTGTCCCTGACAGGACAATTAAATTCTTGCTTTGCTTCAGCACAACAGAACATAGTAGGCATTGACTACAAAACAGATCAGTGTGTCCATATACCATTATATACGTAAACTGATAAAGAGCAAATAGCAGAAAGTGGTTATTAATAATCAGAGTTTTGACCGAGCCAAGTTTAATAGCCTGATGGCTGTGGGGAAGTAGCTATTCCTGAACCTGGTCGTTGCAGTCTTCAGGCTCCTGTACCTTCTACCTGAAGGTAGCAGGGAGATGAGTGTGTGGCCAGGATGGTGTGGGTCTTTGATGAAACTGCCAGCCTTTTTGAGGCAGCGACTGCGATAGATCCCCTCGATGGAAGGAAGGTCAGAGCCGATGATGGACTGGGCAGTGTTTACTACTTTTTGTAGCCTTTTCCTCTCCAGGGCGCTCAAGTTGCCGAACCAAGCCACGATGCAACTGGTCAGCATGCTCTCTACTGTGCACCTGTAGAAGTTAGAGAGAGTCTTCCTTGACAAACCGACTCTCCGTACTCTTCTCAGGAAGTAGAGGCGCTGATGAGCTTTCTTAATAATTGTATCAGTGTTCTCGGACCAGGAAAGGTCTTCAGAGATGTGCACGCCCAGGAATTTGAAGCTCTTGACCATTTCCACCATCGACCCGTTGATATAAATAGGACTGTGGGTCCCCATCCTACTCCTTCCAAAATCCACAATCAGTTCCTTGGTTTTGCTGGTGTTGAGGGCCAGGTTATTGTGCTGGCACCATATGGACAGTTGCTCGATCTCTCTTCTATACTCTGACTCATCCCCATCAGTGATATGTCCCACAACAGTGGTGTCGTCAGCAAACTTGATGATGGAGTTCGCACTATGACCAGTTACGCAGTCATGAGTATAGAGTGAGTACAGCAGGGGGCTGAGCACGCAGCCTTGAGGTGCTCCCGTGCTGATTGTTATCGAGTCTGACACATTTCCACCAATACGAACAGACTGTGGTCTGTGAATGAGGAAGTGGAGGATCCAATTGCAGAGGGATGCGCAGAGATCCGGTTCTGCGAGTTTGGTAACCAGCTTGGAGGGGATGATTGTATTAAATGCCGAGCTGTAATCAATGAATAATAGCCTGACATATGAGTTTTTGTTGTACAAGTGGTCCAGTGCGGTGTGGAGAGCCAGTGAGATCGTATCCACCATTGTTCTGTTGTGGCGGTACGCGAACTGCAATGGGTCCAGGTTTTTGTCGAGTTAGGAGTTGATTTGCTCCATGATCAACCTCTCAAAGCACTTCATCACTACTCGGAGATCTATCGCAGTCGCTGCCTGAAAAAGGCAGCCAACATCATCAAAGACCCACACCATCCTGTTCACACACTCATCTCCCCATTGCCATCGGGAAGAAGGTACAGGAGCCTGAAAACTGTAACATCCAGGATCAGGAACAGCTTCTTCCCTACAGCCATTGAACACTACAACCTCATAAGCTCTGAACGACAATAGACTATTATTATTATTGCACTGTTATTGAGTATGTGTGCGTGTGTATATGTGAGTATATGTATGTATACACACTGAACTTTTTTCGCTCTCTCTCGTTTATCATATTATTTATTATGTTTACATATTCTGTTGTGCTGCAGCAAATAAGAATGTCATTGTTCTATCTGGGACGTATGGCAATAAAACACTCTTGACTCTTGACTCTTATCACTGGGTTTCCCTTTGCCCTCTCAGTCCGAAGAAGGGTCTCGACCTGAAACGTCACCCATTCCCTCTCTCCAGCATAGAGGTCCGTTATTGCGAGGGTTTGTTGCGGTATACGTTTATTATTGTTGTGAATACGAGATGAATGAATGAATGAATGAATGAATGAATGAATGAATGAATGAATGAATGAAAACTTTATTGTCATTCAGATATACACCTAGACACAGTGCACCTTGAACGAAATTTTGTTGCATTTGACTCTCCAATCAGGTAAATAGTAAAAGTAAAAGTGCTAGGTGCGTCCATAAAAATGCCTCATGTGCATGGTTCTGTAAAATAAATATATTTTAAAAGTTTTTTAAAAAGTGTCGATATTTAAAAAGTTCTAGCCTCGGTTTTGTCGATTGTTCAGTAATCTTATGGCCTGGGGGATGAAGCTGTTGCAGAATCTGGTTGTCCCGCTCAGATACAGTGTAAAACTTTGTTTTGTCTGCCATTTTAAATTCATAAGTTCCTAAGTTCTAGGAGTAGAATTAAACCATTCGGCCCATCAAGCCTGCTCTGCCATTCTTTCCCTCTCAACCATGTACATGAGTACATCAGGTGAAACGTCCATATCGAATAGCCTCAAAGATAAAAAGGATAGGTGAAGTTTTTCGGGTCAAATCCCTTCTTCAGACTCTTAATAACCCCACTCTAATTTTAAGATATTTCTCTTATTTGTTTCTGGTTTAGAGAAACAGCGCAGAAACAGGCCCTTCGGCCCACCGAGTCCATGCCGACCAGTGATCCCCGCACATTAACACTATCCTACACACACTAGGGACAATTTACACTTATACCAAGCCAATGAACTACAAATCTTTGAAGTGTGGGAGGAAACCGCACATCTTGGAGAAAACCCACGCAGGTCATGGGGAGAGCGTACAAACTCTGTACAGACAGCGCCCGCAGTCAGGATCGAACCCGGGTCTCTGGCGCTGCAAACACTGTAAGGCAGCAACTCTACCGCTGCGCCAACCTGCTGCCTCTCCTCGGGCAACTAGTGGAGAACTCGCGGCACGGTGGCGCAGCGGTACAGTTGACGCCTTGCAGCGCCAGAGACCAGGTTCAATCCTGACTGTCTGTGCGGAGTTTGCACGTTCTCCCCCGTGACTGGCGTGGGTTTTCTCTGGTTGCTCCGGTTTCCTCCCACACTCCCAAGACGTCCAGGTTTGTAGATTAGTTGGCTTCGGTAACTATTGTAAATTGTCCCTGGCACGTGCAGGGTAGTTCTAGTGTACGGGGTGATCGCAGGTCGGTGTGGACTCGGTGGGCTGGAGGGCCTGTTTCTGTGCAGTATCTCTAAACTGAACGAAACTAAACTAAACTGGAGCCGTTTATGTGGTGCTAAAATAAAAATATCCCAGAGGGGACTGACTCACGGGGAATGATGTACAGGAAATAGCTAAGGGTTAAATAGAGCTTCACACAATTCCAATCTCCCTGTGAAGTCACTGTGACCAGTGCCAACCGCGTGAAAAGGTGAAATGTTAGAATTTATAACTAATTCAATCCCAGAAAAATGATTCCAAAGAAATATGATCCCAATTTCCTGTTTGGTTCATATCCATGTTTTTTTCTCCTGACTAATGCTGGGTTCAAATTGTTCATGTTTCCTGTTCTTTCATCTGAGATGACGGTACAATCACTAATTCGCAAGCCCTGCCCAGTCTCCAGATGGTTTCAATGAGGGGCCCCTCTACACTAACATTTCCAGGTCTACTGGTGTCAAAATGAGCGACGTGGATCCGGTTCAGTGTAGTTTATCGTCACATGTACCGAGGTACGGTGAAAAGCTAACCAGCCAACGGAAGGACAGTACACGATTACAATCCAGCATTTTACAGTGTACAGATACATGATAAGGGAATAGCATTCAGTGCATGGTAAAGCCAGCAAAGTCCGAACAAGGATAGTTCGAGGGTCGCCAATGAGGTAGATAGTAGTTCAGCACTGTTCTCTGGTTGTGGAGGCCAGCCCTGACTGTGAGCCTCAGTCACCAGCTCATTAGCTAACGACAATCCATTCTACATATCCTTTACCACCATCTGCTTTGATCTGTTATTTTCACACCTCACCAATAGACAATAGACAATAGGTGCAGTAGTCGGCCTTTTGGCCCTTCGTGCCAGCACCGCCATTCACTGTGTTCATGGCTGATCATCCACAACCAGTGACTGCCGGCATCATTGACTGATGTATCAGGTCACTGAAAAATACGCGGCGTGATGACGTATTGATGTGACGTGATGCGGCGTGATGACGTATTGATGTGACGTGATGCGGTGTGATGACGTATTGACGCAACGTGATGACGTATTGACGCAGCGTGATGACGTATTGATGCGGCGAGATGACGTATTGACGCGACGTGATGCGATCTGATGACGTATTGACGCAGTGTGATGCGGCGTGATGACGTATTGATGCGGCGAGATGCGGCGTGATGACGTATTGATGCGGCGTGATGCGGCGTGATGACGTATTTATGCGGCGTGATGACGTATTGATGCGGCGTGATGACGTATTGATGCGGCGTGATGACGTATTGATGCGGCGTGATGCGGCGTGATGACGTATTTATGCGGCGTGATGACGTATTGATGCGGCGTGATGACGTATTGATGCGGCGTGATGCGGCGTGATGACGTATTGACGCGGCGTGATGACGTATTGACGCGGCGTGATGCGGCGTGATGACGTATTGACGCGCTGTGTTTTTTCAAGTGTCGCAACATTTTTTTGGTCGCCGCTGGATTTTGAAATGTTCAAAATCTTTTGGCGACACTGATATGATGCCGGCAGTCGCCAAAAAAATTGCCAAGTAGGACAGGCCCTTAACTCTCTCTTGAAAGTATCCCGGGAACCGTCCACCACTGCCTTCTGAGGCAGAGAATTCCACAGACTCACAACCCTCTGGATGAAAACAATTTTTCCTCATCTCCATTCTAAATGGCTTACCCCTTATTCTTAAACTGTGGCCCCTGGTTCTGGACTCCCCCAACATCGGGAACATGTTTCCTGCCTCTAGCGTGTCCAATCCCTTAATATTCTTATATGTTTCAATAAGGTATCCTCTCATCCTTCTAAATTCTAGTGTATACAAGCCCAGCCGCTCCATTCTATCAACATATGACAGTCCCGCCATCCTGGGAATTAACCTTCCATATCTCTCGACTCCTTCTCACCTGACGCTCAGTCTGAAGAAGGGTCTCGACCTGAAACGTCACCCATTCCTTCTCTCCAGAGATGCTGCCTGTTACTCCAGCATTTTGTGTCCATCTTTGGTTTAGACCAGCATCTGCATTTCCTTCCCACACAATATAATACAGGGATGTAATGCTGAGCTCTGGTCAGACCGCACTTGGAGTATTGTCAGCACCTTTGGGCCAAACATTTGAAGAGGGACGTGCTTGCATTGGAGAGAGTCCAGAGGACTATCCTTGATCGGACTTTACTGGACTTTATCTTGCACTAAACATTATACATGTTATTCCCTTTATCATGTATCTGTACACTGTAAATGGCTCGATTGTAATCATAATACATAATACAAATTTATTGTCATTTGAGCCCCAGTGAGACTCAAACGAAATTTTGTTTCCACAGCCTTGTCTTTCTGCTGGCTGGATAGCAGGTGGCAAAAGCTTTTCACTGTACCTCGGTACACGTGACAATAAATTAAACTAGACTAAACGTGCAAACGCCACAAAGACAGTACCCGAGGTCAGGATCCAACTCTGGCGCTGTGAGGCATCAGATTCCTGTCCTCTCAAATGTTCCCCTCAACTGTATGAGTGCCAAATTTGGCTTCTAATCGAAGATGGACGCAAAAAGCCAGGGTAACTCAGCGAGACAGGCAGCATCTCTGGAGAGAAGGAATTGGTGATGTTTTGGGTCGAGACCGTTCTTCAGACTTGCGTTTTAATCGTTGCTTTCATCTGTTGCTCTGAGGTGTCCAAAAACAATATTCTCATCTGGGATGCGCTATGTGAAAGGAATCTTCCAAATATAACCATATAACAATTACAGCACGGAAACAGGCCATCTCGACCCTTCTAGTCCGTGCCGAACACGTATTCTCCCCTAGTCCCATACACCTGCGTTCAGACCATAACCCTCCATTCCTTTCCCGTCCATATAACTATCCAATTTATTTTTAAATGATAAAAACGAACCTGCCTCCACCACCTTCACTGGAAGCTCATTCCACACAGCTACCACTCTCTGAGTAAAGAAGTTCCCCCTCATGTTACCCCTAAACTTCTGTCCCTTAATTCTCAAGTCATGTCCCCTTGTGTGAATCTTCCCTACTTTCAGTGGGAAAAGCTTATCCACGTCAACTCTGTCCATCCCTCTCATCATTTTAAAGACCTCTATCAAGTCCCCCCTTAACCTTCTGCGCTCCAAAGAATAAAACCCTAACTTGTTCAACCTTTCTCTGTAACTTAGTTGCTGAAACCCAGGCAACATTCTAGTAAAAATAGAATGATATGAGTCAGGATTACAGCTTCTTCCAGTCCTTGGATGACTGGCTGTGACTCAGGAGTCATCGCTTGCCAAGATACACGATGAAGGGCCCGTCAGACTGGCTGCTCTTTGCCAAACTAATGACTGGGCAGATACGTTCAGCCCCATAGGAGCAGAAGGCTCTCGACCTGAAACATCATCCTCTCCACAGATGCTGCCAGTCCCACTGAATTGAGTTTAGTTTCGAGAAACAGGCCCTTCGGCCCACCGTGACTGTGCCGACCAACGATCCGATCCCCGCACATTTTTACATTTACCAAGCCAATTCTACCTACATATCTGTACGTCTTTGGAGTGTGGGAGGAAACCGAAGATCCCGGAGAAAACCCACGCAGGTCACGGGGAGAACGTACAAACTCCGTGCAGACAGCACCCGCAGTCGGGATCGAACCCGGGTCTCCGGGTTGTAAGGCAGCAACTCTACTGCTGCGCCACCGTGCCGCCCTCACGGAGTTACTCCAGCATTTTGTGTCTATCCCTTGTCTTCTATCGGTCCATTCAAGTGTCAAGAATCAAGAGTGTTTTATTGTCATGTGTCCCAGATAGAACAATGACATTCTTACTTGCAGCAGCACAACACAATATGGAAACATAGTACACTGTAAACAATATAATAAACAAGAGAGAAAAATAAGTTCAGTGTGTTATACATATATATATTATATGCACACACTCACAAATACACATATATATAGATCATATAAATACTGTATATAGATCATATATGTATGGGAAAGAACTGCAGATGCTGGTTTAAATCGACGATAGACACAAAATGCTGGAGTAACTCAGTGGGACAGGCAGTATCTCTGGAGAGTCGGAATAGGTGACATTTCGGGTCAAGGCTGAAGAAGGGTCTCAACCCTCAACGTCACCCATTCCTTCTCTCCCGCTGAGTTATAGACAATAGGCAATAGGTGCAGGAGTAGGCCATTCGGCCCTTCGAGCCAGCACCGCCATTCAATGTTATCATGGCTGATCATCCCCAATCAGTACCCCGTTCCTGCCTTCTCCCCATATCCCCTGACTCCGCTATCTTTAAGAGCCCTATCTAGCTCTCTTTTGAAAGTATCCAGAGAACCTGCCTTCACCTAATTCCACGGACTCACACCTCTCTGTGTGAAAATGTTTCCTCATCTCCGTTCTAAATGGCTTACTCCTTATTCTCAAACTGTGGCCCCTGGTTCTGGACTCAACCAACATCGGGAACATGTTTCCAGCCTCTAGCGTGTTATTCTGGCATTTGTGTCTATCTTCCATATAGATCATATATATTGGTGAATGTATCTGCCTAGTCATTAGTCTAGCAAAAACTAGCCAGTCTGCCGATCTATGTACTCTCCCCTACAAATGGTATTATGGTAGCTATATTCCTGTCCTCTCCTGCCTCCTCCCACCCGCACACTAGCACAATCCAATCCCTGTGTTCCCCACATCTTTCCCTGAAAAGCATCTGTTCTTCGTCTCAGCCACACTCACTCAGTGGAGAGCTACCGCTTCTGCTCAATATCTGGTCAAAGAAACCTCTTCAGAATTCCACTTGGATCAACATTGACTGCCAAGATCAGGTGGACAGATACATTCCAACTTGGACCTTGTACTAAAAGTTTAATGTCGTATCCACCACAATGCAACAATCAAGTCCTTTTGCGCAGTGTAAGAAGGAACTGCAGATGCCGGTTTACATCGAAGGTAGACCACTGAATACCGCAGTAACTCAGCGGGACAGGCAGCATCTGTGGAGAGAAGGAATGGGTGACGTTTCGGGACGAGACCATATCTTCAGTACTAACTTGCTGCAGCTCCACGGGCCCAACACAAACTAAATGTACAATAATCGGGCGGCACAGTGGCGCAGCGGTAGAGTTGCTGCATTAAGGGCCTGTCCCACTTTCACGACCTAATTCACCACCTTTTTTACTCGTGGACATTTTTCATCAGGTTAGAAAAACGCCCCGGCCTACTTGATGCCACGAGTACCTACGACTAGCCTCACGGCCTGCTATGACCTACCTATGACCTGCTACGACCTCGTGGCGACCATGCTGCGAGTATGAATCAAGGGCAAACTCGGCAGAGGTCGTGAATTAGGTCGTGAAAGTGGGACAGGCCCTTTACAGCGCCAGAGGCCTGGGTTTGATCCTGACTTCAAATGCTGTCTGTACGGAGTTAGTCCATTCTCCCTGTAGACGGCAGAAAGTTGTGACCACTGCCCAGTCCATCATCGGCTCTGACCTCCCCACCATCGAAGGGATCTATAGCAGTCGCTGCCTCAAAAAGGCTGCCAACATCATCAAGGACCCACACCATCCTGGCCACACACTCATTTCACCACTGCCATCGGGAAGAAGGTACATGAGCCCGAAAACTGTAACATCCAGGTTCAGGAACAGCTGCTTCCCCACAGTCATCAGGCTATTAAACACAACATTGAATAAGATCTGAACTGGAACAGTCTATTTTTATTATTGCACTTTATCTGTTTATTTATTGTGTACATATATGGTCAATGGTCTATAGGCACACTGACACATCTTCCGTTTTGTATTATGTTTGCATACTCTGTTGTGCTGCAGCAAGCAAGAATTTCCAATCTGGGACACATAACAATAAAACTCACTTCACTCGACCCGCTTGGGTTTTCTGCGGATGCTCCAGTTTCCTCCCACACTTCGAAGACATGCAGGTTTGTAGGTTAATTGGCTTTTGTGTATTGTAAATTAACCCCAGTGTGTAGGACAGTGTTTGTTGGGCCAAAGGGCCTGTTTCCACTCTGTTTCTCTAAACTAAATGCAGGTGCTGGTTTACAAAGGAAAAACGACACAACGTGCTGGAGTAAGTCCCCGCCTGACCCGCTGAGTTACTCTGTTTAAGAAAGAACTGCAGATGCTGGAAAAATCGAAGGTAGACAAAAATGCTGGAGAAACTCAGCGGGTGAGGCAGCATCTATGGAGCGAAGGAATAGGTGATGTTTTGGGTCGAGATCTTTGGGTCACCTATTCCTTCGCTCCACCGATGCTGCCTCACCCGCTGAGTTTCTCCAGCATTTTTGTCTACATTCGCTGAATTACTCCAGCACTTTGTGCCTTTTCTTACAATCTCGGGGTTTACTTAACCAAGAATACAAACTCCAGATCCAGAACAGCCCACTCACTGATTTTCCACCATCATTCTTTCGAAGCATGTATTATCATAGTGGGAGGTTTGGCAGCTCTGGGGATTGTCTACTCATGGGACCTGAGTCATGAGAACAATTTGAATGATCCTGTCTTCTACATCTGCATGGCCATTGGCCAGGCATGCTGAGTCTCCCAGGCTAGATGACGTGGTTTTGGATCACAAATTCATAAGCTCATATGTGATAGGAGCAGAATTAGGCCATTCGGCCCATCAAATCTATTTCACCTTTCAATCATGGCTGATCCATCTTTCCCTAGACTCATAGTCATAGTGACACAGTGTTGAAACAGGCCCTTCGGTCCAACTTGCCCACACCGGCCAACTTGTCCCATCTACACTAGTCCCTGTGTTCGGTCCATAACCCTCCAAACCTGACCTATCCATGTACCTGTCTAACTGCTACTTAAATGTTGGGATAGTCCCAGCCTCAACTACCTCCTCAGGCAGCTTGTTCCACGCACCCATCACTCTTTGTGTGAAAAAATGACCCATCGGATTCCTATTAAATCTTTTCCCCTTCCCCTTCTCTCCCAACCCCGTTCTCCTGCATTAACCCCATAACCCCTGACATCTGTACCAATCTAGAATCTGTCAATCTCTGCCTTAAAAAATATCCACTGACTTGGCCTCCACAGCAATGAATTCCACGGATTCACCACCCTCTGACTAAAGAAATTCTTCACATCTCTTTCCAGCGTGGGAGGAAACCGGAGCACCCGGTGAAAACCCACGCGGCCACAGGGAGAACGTACAAACTCCTTACATGCAGGCACCCACAGTTAGGATCTAACCCAGGTCTCTGGCGCTGTAAGACAGTAATTCTATCGCTGCACCACCGTGCCACCCTAAATGTTGCACAGTGGTAGAGTTGCTAAACGTAGACATGTCCATACTGAGTGTCAGGCAGTCAGAACTTGGGGAAGACCAAATGCTGGAGTTATGGGCCTCTCCCACTTACGCCACTTTTTCGGCAACTGCCGGCACCCGTCATAGGTCGTTGCAGGTTGCCGGAAATGTTCAACATGTTGAAAATCCAGCGGCGACCAGAAAGACGCTACGACTCTTTGGGCGACTGAGGAGACGACTCACGACCATACGTGACTACGTGAGTAGTTGCCCAAAGAGTCGTACCTTGTTCTGGTCGCCGCTGGATTGCCAACATGTTGAACATTTTCGGCGACCTGCAACGACCTATGACGTGTGCCGGCAGTCGCAGGAAAAGTCGCATAAGTGAGTCAGGCCCATAACTCAGCGGGAGAGGCAGCATCTCTGGAGAGAAGGAATGGATGACGTTTCAGGTCGAGACCCATCTTCAGTCTGATGTCATAACCTGGTTACAGCCGGTATATTTTGGCTATGTCAACGGCAGCTATATATTGTGGGTGGATGGAACACAGACCACTGAGGGATCGCATGTTTGAAAGGTGCAACGAATATACTTACACTCCAGCCTTAAACCAACATATGGTTCCGTTTAAATAAAACAGACGACTGGGGCATTTAAAGCAACTTAGGAACAAAGATTTAGCATTCAATCCCTCACTTCTAATGCAACATTCTTTAGTCTTTGGTCTTTAGAGAAACGGTATAGAAACAGGCCCTTCAGCCCACAGAGTCCATGCCATCCATTGACTGCCATCATCATCGGCAGTCACTCGAAACAAGTGTGCCTCAACTACCTCCTGCTGCCGCTCGTCAGATATGCCTACCACCCTATGTGTGGAAAAGTTAACCCTCTGATTCCTAATAAATCTTTCCCCCCTCACCTTAAACCTATGCCTTCTGGTTCTTGATTTCCCTACTTCATCACCATCATCATCGGTGGGCACTCGAAACGGGTATGTCTGTCCTGTCATGGAGGACGCCTGTGCGTGACTTTGTTTAACGCGGGGAGACTGGTGCACAGACAGCCACCCCACGGTCCTTGACAGATCTGGGTCAGGATCCAGTGGCATGGAGTCCAAGACAACCGGAGACCCTTTTCTGCTGCAGCCTTCATCCGCCTTCCCAGCCATTGTGACGCTCCACTAAGGTCAGCCATCGTCCTCCGCCTGTTCCACCATTGAGGTCTTGGTTGGATTGGCTCTTTGTCAGAGACCTCCCCCTCGACCTTACCGCCATGGGTGGCCCTACCAGGAGCACAGCTCCAGATGGCATCGCTCTCAGGATCTCAGGTCCACACAAGCTTCTCCACCACGACAAGGTGACAATACACATTCACACTAATCCTATGTTATCCCAATAATCAATAGTCAGATTTGTTCATCACGTACACAATAAAGTTCAGTGAAATGAATTTTCCAGCAGAGGTACAATAAAAAAAACACACAATACACAATAAAAATGTAACACAAACATCTAGCACAGCATTCATCACTGCGGTGGAAGGCACAAAGTACAGTCAGTCCTCCTCCATTTTCCCCCGTGGTTGGGACCACAAACCTCGCCGCTGCGGGTTAGATCCTAACTGCCTGCATGTACCTTCTCCCTGGGGCCGTGTGGGTTTTCTCCGGGCGCTCTGGTTTCCTCCCACGCTCGAAAGAGATGTACACTTTCTCATCCATTCCCTGCACACACTGGGGCGAATTCACAGAGGCCAATTCATCTGCAAACCTTACAAGTTTAGTTTATTATTGTCACATGTACCGAGGTACAGTGAAAAACTTTTTTTTTTGAGTGCTATCCAGTCAGTGAAAAGACTACACATGATTACAGTCTATCAGTCCACAGCGTACAGATACAAAATAAAGGGTAAAATGTTTAGTGCAAGATAAAGTCCAGTAAGTTCCGATTAAAGATAGTCCGAGGGTCTCCGATGAAGTAGTTGGGAGGTCAGGACTGCTCTCTAGTTGGTGAGAGGACGGTTCAGTTACCTGTCAAGCTTGAAAGGGTTGAGAAAAGATTTACGAGGATGTTGCCAGGACTGCAGGGTGTGAGCTGCAGGCTGAGTCTCCATTCCATGGAGCGCAGGATGATGGGGGGAGATCTTATAAAGGTGTACAAAATCAGGAGAGGAATTGATCGGGTAGATGCACACAGTCTTTTACCCAGAGTAGGGAAATCGAAGACCGGAGGACATAGGTTCAAGGTGAAGGGGAAAAGATTTAATAGGAATCCGAGGGGTAACCTTTTCACACAGTAGGGTGGATGTAGGGAACAAGCTGCCAGAGGAGGTAGATGAGGCTGGGACTATCCCATCGTTTAAGAAACGGTTGGACAGGTACATGGATAGGACAGGTTTGGAGGGATATGGACCAAGCGGGCAGGTGGGACGAGTGTAGATGGGACATTGTTGGCCGGTGTAGGCGAGTTGGGCCGAAGGGCCTGTTTCCACACTGTATCACTCTATCTCTCTCTAACAGCTGGGAAGAAATTGTCCCTCATCCACTCCCTACACACGATACATGATTGCAATCACACATCCACAGTCCTCAGATACAGGATGAAGGGTATAGTGTTTAGTGCAAGATAAAGTCCAGCATTTTACGGAGGATAATTAAACAACAAACTCACACGTCTTTAGGGCCCGCAGAGAAAATCCAAGTGGCTACAGGGAGAACGAGTAAACTCCACACACATACACACACACATATTAACGCAGACTGCACCCGAGGTCAGGGTCGAACCTGGGTCTCCGGCGCCTGAGGCAGCGGCTCAACCAGCTGTGCCACCGTGCTGACCACGTGTATGCACGGTTGTCTGGATATAAAGTTAGACACAAAAAGCTGGAGTAACTCAGCGGGTCAGGCAGCATCTCTGGAGAGAAGGATTGGGTGACTTTTCGGGTCAAGACCCTTCTTCAGACTGAGAGTCAGGGGAAAGGGAACCCCAGGAATGATTGCGTTAACAAATGATGAGCGTTTGATGGCACTGGGCCAGTACTCGCTGGAGTTTAGAAGGATGAGGGGGCGACCACATTAAAACTTACCAAATAGTGAAAGGCCTGGATAGAGTGGATGTGGAGAGGATGTTTTCACTATCGGGAGATTCTAGGACTAGAGGTCACAGCCTCAGAATTAAAGGACATTCCTTTAGGAAGGAGATGAGGAGGAATTTCTTTAGTCAGAGGGTGGTGAATCTGTGGAATTCTTTGCTACAGACGGCTGTGGAGGCCAAGTCGGCGGATATTTTTAAGGCAGAGATAGATAGATTCTTGATTAGTGCGGGTGTCAGGGGATATGGGGAGAAGGCAGGAGAATGGGGTTGAGAGGGAGAGATAGATCAGCCATGATTGAATGGCGGAGTAGACTCGATGGGTCGAATGGCCTAATTCTGCTCCTATCACATGACCTTTTGAAACGAGTTATAAGACGATAATACAATACAATACAATACAATACAATTCAATTTATTGTCATTTGGACCCCTTGAGGTCCAAACGAAATGTCGTTTCTGCAGCCATACATTACAAACAAATAGACCCGAGACACAACATAATTTACATAAACATCCATCACATCGTTGTGATGGAAGGCAAAAAAAACTTATCTCTCCACTGCACTCTCCCCCCCGATGTCAGAGTCAAAGTCAAAGCCCCCGGCTGGCGATGGCGATTGTCCCGCGGCCATTAAAGCCACGCCGGGTGATGCAAGGTCGCACACCGGGTTCTTGGTGTTAGAGCCCCCGGCGTGCGCTCGCAGTCCCGCGGCCATTCCAAGCCGCGCGGGGCGATGGTGTAAGGCCCCGCTCAGGTGCTCTTCAACCCCGCAACTCGGCGGGAGAAGTCGCCATTGCGGAAGCCCCGAAAAGCGGTCACCCAGCAAGGACCCGCGGGCTCCCGGTGCCGCCGTCCGCCAAACCCGCAGATGCAGCCTCCGAAACTCCGGAGGTCGGGTGGCAGCAGCGTCCACCACAGCTCCACCTGCTCCGGACTCGGCCAGCCCCGTGACGGTGAGTAGTCGGCAGCTCTGCAGCTGGAGCCCCAGGTCGTTCCTGTTTGAGGCCGCTCCACGTTGCAACCCCAACGACAACGGAGACCCGACAAAGAAAAGTTCGGGTCTCCCGTGCAGGGGAAAGATTTTAAAGTTACCCACCCCCCCACACACATACCCCAACAAAAAAATAACAAAAACTACATAAATACGAGACAAAAAATAATAAAACACAGACGGACTGCAGAGGCCGCTGCTGACGAGAGTCGCGCCGCCCACCGATAATATAGAGAGATGTGGAACTAGTGAATGAAAGATATGCAAAAAAGCAACGATGATAAAGGTCATCGTTAGCTGTGGAGATACAAGTGTACTTTGTAATCTCCTTTACCTACACGTGATCTATTCCCCTTCATTCTCTGCATTTCCAAAAGACACTTTCGTATCTGCCTCCACCACCGCCCCTGGCAGTAGGTTCCAGGCACCCAACAATCTCTGTGTTTAAAAAACTTTCCCATAAACTTTCCCAAAAACTTTCCCATAAACTTTCCCATAAACTTTCATAAACAGTCTTTAATATTCCCACCCTGGGGGGAAAAGTTCTGAACTTGTGCCAGCAGGAACGACTGATCCACTGCTTTGTGAAGAAGTGCTCCGATCGCTGGCCGGCGGACTACGGCATCCTGAAGCCACGGTCTGCAGAGCTTCTCGCTGCGGGCGTGGCGTGGACTTTCCATCGTGGAGTCTGGGTTCTTTTGCCGTGGATCGCCGGAGAAGAGCTCCGACCGCCGGCCTGTGGCCTATAACATCGTGAAGCCCCTGTCTCCGGTAGGAAGCGGCCGATTCGGGACCTCCAAGCCGTCCATCCGTCCCGACGTCAGAGTTTCGAGCATCCCGACGAGAGGGCCTGTACATCGGGCTGTCCGTAGCGGCGACTGCGGAGGGTTCATGGCCCCAACCACGGGTCAACTAAGGAGGAGGTCTGACTGAACTCTGTTGCCTTCCACCACAGTGAAGAATGTTGATTCCACTGTGGTGGGTGTTCATGTTACATTCTATTATGAATTGTGCTTGTTTTAATTGTGTGGCTGCATTGTAAATCAAATTCCACTGTACCTCAATCGGTGCACGTGGCAACCAATATGAACTTGAACTTGAACTTCATCTGCCTCACCCACTCTATAGGATCCATCCATAGAGTGGTGAGTCTGTGGAATTCTCTGCCTCAGTGGAGGCCGGTTCTCTGGATGCTTTCAAGAGAGAGCTAGATAGGGCTCTTAAAGATAGCGGAGTCAGGGGATATGGAGAGAAGGCAAGAACGGGGTGCTGATTGGGGATGATCAGCCATGATCGCAATGAATGGTGGTGCTGGCTCGAAGGGCCAAATGGCCCCCTCCTGCACCTATTGTCTATTGACTTACTTTTGGAATGATCGTGAGTAGGCGAATGACTGCAACGAAACAGCTTGGTGTATCCCAGTGCCGCTTCCAAGTTCTGCAGAATTCCCGTCTTTCCGTAATTAATCATTTTCCAATCCCCCCCGCAGCAGGATTCCATCCAAGTTGAAGCTGAATTTATTCTGGTGGCTCAAGTAACCATTGGCCCTGCTTGTTGGCTTCTGATTTCACAGCGACTGATAATCCCCCTGGTTGCAGGGACTTGGAATGGATCAGCATACTGCTCTGCAAGGGCCATGCTCAGAGAGAAACAATCATTAGACTTTAGTCCAGAGAGTCAAGAGTGTTTTATTGTCATGTGTCCCAGATAGACCAATGACATTCTTACTTGCAGCAGCACAACACAATATGGAAACATAGTACACTGTAAATATAATAAACGAGAGAAAAAAAATCAGTGTGTGTGTACATTCATATACACACGTATACATGCACACACATATACACTCACACACATATACATGCACACACACACATATATACACACACATATACACACGCACACATATACACTCACACATACACACACACACACATATCCACACACACACATATACACACACACACATATACACTCACACACATATACATGCACACACACACATATATACACACACATATACACACGCACACATATACACACACACATATACACACACACACACATACACTCACACATATCCACAAACATACACACACACATATACACACATATACACTCACACACATATACATGCACACACACATATATACACACACATATACCCTCACACACATACATACACACACATACACACACACGCACACATATACACGCACACATATATACGCACACACGCACATATGCACACACACATATACACATACACACATATACACACACACGCATATCCACACACACACACATACACACACATACACACATCCACACACACACATATACATATACACACACACACATACACACACACACATACGCACACACACACATATACACACACACACATATACACGCACATACATATACATACACACACATATACACACATATCCACATACATATACACACAAACATACACACTCATAAACACACACACATCCACACTCACATATACACATACACACATATACACACACACATACACACACATGCACACATCCACACACACATATATACATATACACACACACATACATACGCACACACACATATGCACACACACACATACACACACACATATGCACACACACACATATACACACACATACACACACACATACATATACACACACACATACATACGCACACACACACATACACACACACACATACACACACACACACATACACACACACACACATACACACACACACATACACACACACATACACACACACACACACATACACACACACATACACACACACATACAAATACACACACACATACACACACACATTCATATATACACACACAGATAAAAAACAAACGAATAACAATATGTATAAACAACCAATCCCCCAAGTCTATGTAATTCAGAGCTTTAGACTTTAGAGATCTAGTGCAGGTGCAGGTTCTTCAGCCCACCGAGTCCCAGCGATCACCCCGTACACTAGCATTATCCAATAACTCTGGGGACAATTTACAATTTTACCGAAGCCAATTAGCCTACAAACCTGTACGTCTTTGGAGTTTGGGAGCAAATCGAAGCACCCGGAGAAAGCCCATGCAGTCACGGGGAGAACGTGCAAACTCCATACAGAGAGCACCCACGGTCAGGATCAAACTGGGTTCTCTGGCGCTGTGAAGCAGTAACTCTACCGCTGTGCCACATACCTGTAGATCATAGTGCAACACCATCCTTCATAAATGTATAACTCCTAGGAGCAGAATTAGGCCATTCAATAGACAATAGACAATAGGTGCAGGAGTAGGCCATTCGGCCCTTCGAGCTAGCACCACCATTCATGGCTGATCATTCCGTCAAGTCTATTCTGCCATTCAATAATGGCTGATCTATCTCTCCCCCTCAACCCCATTTTTCCTGCCTTCTCCCCATAACCCCCAGACGCCCTTACTATTCAAGAATCTCTCAATCTCTGCCTTAAAAATATCCATTGACTTGGTCTCCACAGCCGTCTGTGGCAATGAATTCCACAGATTCAACACCCTCTGACTAAAGAAATTCCTCCTCATATTTCTAAAGGTACATCCTTTAATTCTGAGGCCGTGCCCTCTGGTCCTAGACTCTCCCACTAGTGGAAAAATCCTCTCCACATTCACCCTATCCAGGCCAGTAACCCCCACACTGGGGACAATTTACAATTCTGCTGATGATTCCACAGACTCATACCTCTCTGTGTGAGTCTCTCAAGTTGCCGTCCAGTAAAGTCCGATTAAAGATAGTCCGAGGTTCACCAATGAGGTAGATGGGAGGTCAGGACCACTCTCTAGTCGGTGATAGAGTCGCCTAACAACAGCTGGGAAGAAACTGTCCCTGAATCTGGAGGTTGACAAAAATCCTGGAGAAACTCTGCGAGTGAGAGCAGCATCTATGGAGCGAAGGAAGAGGTGACGTTTCGGGTCGAGACCCTTCTTCAGACCCGAAATCTGGAGGTGTGCGTTTTCACACTTCTGTTCCTCTTGCCTGATGGGAGAGGGGAGAAGAGGGAGTGACCCGTGTTTGGCCCATATCCCTCTAAACCTTCCCTATCCTTCTACCTCTCCAAGAATATCTTAAATGTTGTTATTGTACCTGCCATAACTACCTCCTCTGGCAGCTCATTCCATATGCCCACCACCCTCTGCGTGAAGAAGGTTTCCTATTAAATCTTGTCCCTCTTAATCTAAACCTATGTCCTCTGGTTCTTGATTGCCCTACCCAGGCTAAAATATTTTGTACACACACCCTATCTATTTGCTTCATGATTTTGGACACCTCCTTAAGATCACCCCTCAACCTTCTGAATCCCAAGGAATAGAGTCCTTGCCTACTCAACCTCTCCCTGTAGCTCAGGCCCTTGAGTCTTGGCAACATCCTCCTAAATCTTCTCTACATTTGTTCCAGCTGATAATTAACAGATAGTTGATGGCATTATCGTTTATTGTATAATTATTTGTTGTGTTACTGCATTGATGTGCCTGTAAAGCCACAGCAAGTAAAAAAAATAATTACAGACAATAGACAATAGGTGCAGGAGTAGGCCATTCGGCCCTTCGAGCCAGCAACGCCATTCAATGTGATCACGGCCGATCATCCCCAATCAGTACCCCATTCCTGCCTTCTCCCCATATCCCGCTATCTTTAAGAGCCCTATCAAGCTCTCTCTTGAAAGTATCCAGAGAACTGGCCTCCACCGCCCTCTGAGGCAGAGAATTCCACAGGCTCACAATACTCTGTGTGAAAAAGTGTTTCCTCGTCTCCGTTCTAAATGGCTTACCCCTTATTCTTAAACTGCAGCCTCTGGTTTTGGACTCCCCCAACATCGGGAACATGTTTCCTGCCTCTAGCGTGTCCAAACCCTTAATAATCTTATGTGTTTCAATAAGAATCCCTCTCATCCTTCTAAACTCCAGAGTGTACAAGCCCAGCCGCTCCATTCTCACAGCACATGACAGTCCCGCCATCCCGGGAATTAATCTTGTGAACCTTCCTCAATAGCAAGAATCTCCTTCCTCAAATTAGGGAACCAAAACTGCCTTACAGCGAATGCAGCGCTGGAGACCCGGGTTCCATCCTGACTACGGGTGCTGTCTGCACAGAGTTTGTACGTTCTCCCCGTGACTTTTCTCCGAGATCTTCGGTTTCCTCCCACACTCCAAAGACGTACAGGTATGTAGGTTAACTGGCTTGGTAAATGTAAATAAATTGTCCCTCGGGTTTGTAGGATAGTGTTAATGTGCGGGGATCGCTGATCGGCGCGGACCCAGTGAGCCAAAAGGGCCTGTTGATGTGCTGTATCTCTAAACTAAACTAACACTAACACTATCCCTATATACTAGGGACAATCTTCAATTTATACCGCAGCTAAATTGACCAACAAACCTGTACACTTTGGAGTGTGGGAGGAAACCGGAGAACCCGGAGAAAACCCACCCTGTCAATGGGAGAATGTGCCAACTCCGTACAGATAGCACCCGTAGTCAGAATCGAACCCGGGTCTCTGGTGCTGTGAGGCAGCAACTCTACTACTGCGCCACCGTGCTGCCCAAAGATGCAGGTCAAGTCAAGACAAGTCAAGACAGTTTATTGTCATGGGTCTCTGATAGGACAATGACATTCTTGCTTTGCTTCAGCACAACAGATCATAGTAGGCATTGACTACAAAACAGATCAGTGTGTCCATATACCATTATATACGTAAATACACGCATGAATAAATAAACTGATAAAGTGCAAATAACAGATAATGGGCTATTAATGTTCAGAGTTTTGTCCGAGCCAGGTTTAATAGCCTGATGGCTGTGGGGAAGTAGCTATTCCTGAACCTGGTTGTTGCAGTCTTCAGGCTCCTGTACCTTCTACCTGAAAGTAGTAGGGAGATCAGTGTGTGGCCAGGATGGTGTGGGTCCTTGATGATACTGCCAGCCTTTTTGAGTCAGCGACTGCGATAAATCCCCTCGATGGAAGGAAGGTCAGAGCCGATGATGGACTGGGCAGTGTTTACTACTTTTTGTAGTCTTTTCCTCTCCAGGTCGCTCAAGTTGCCGAACCAAGCCACGATGCAACTGGTCAGCATGCTCTCTACTGTGCACCTGTAGAAGTTAGAAAGAGTCCTCCTTGACAAACCGACTCTTTGTGATCTTCTCAGGAAGTAGAGGGGCTGATGTGCTTTCTTGATAGTTGCATCAGTGTTCTCGGACCAGGAAAGATCTTCAGAGATGTGCACACCCAGGAATTTGAAGCTCTTGACCCTTTCAACCATCGACCCGTTGATATAAATGGGGCTGTGGGTCCCCATCCTACTCCTTCCAAAGTCCACAATCAGTTCCTTGGTTTTACTGGTGTTGAGGGCCAGGTTATTGTGCTGGCACCATATGGACAGTTGCTCGATCTCACTTCTATACTCTGACTCATCCCCATCAGTGATACGTTCCACAACAGTGGTGTCGTCAGTGAACTTGATGATGGAGTTCGCACTATGACCGGCTACGCAGTCATGAGTATAGAGTGAGTACAGCAGGGGGCTGAGCATCAGCCTTGAGGTGCTCCCGTGCTGATTGTTATCGAGTCTGACACATTTCCACCAATACGAACAGACTGTGGTCTGTGGATGAGGAAGTCGAGGATCCAATTGCAGAGGGATGCGCAGAGACCCAGTTCTGCGAGTTTGGTAACCAGCTTGGAGGGGATGATTGTATTAAATGCCGAGCTGTAGTCAATGAATAACAGCCTGACATATGAGTTTTTGTTGTCCAAGTGGTCCAGTGCGGAGTGGAGGGCCAGCGAGATCGCATCCACCGTTGATCTGTTGTGGCGGTAAGCGAACTGCAGTGGGTCCAGGTTTTTGTCGAGGTAGGAGTTGATTTGCTCCATGATCATCCTCTCAAAGCACTTCATAACCACCGGCGTTAGTGCCACTGGTCGATAGTCATTGAGGCACGTCACCTTACTCTCCTTGGGCACCGGTATAATTGGTGCCCTTTTGAAGCAGGTGGGAACCTCAGACCTCAGAAGTGAGAGGTTGAAAATGTCCGTAAAAACTCCAGCCAGTTGGTCCGCACAGGTTTTTAGAACATGACCGGGTATACCATCAGTTCCAGGCGCTTTTCGGGGGTTCACCCCTCTGAAGGATTTCCTGACGTCGGCCTCTGTGACTGAGACTGAGATGCCATCACAGCGAATGGGGGCTCGGGAAGGCACATCAGTATTCTCCCTATCAAAGCGTGCGTAAAACGCATTGAGCTCGTCAGGGAGTGATGTTTCGCCGACATTCGAGCTGCCTCCTGGTTTCGCCTTGTAGGAGGTGATTGCATTCAGGCCCCGCCACAGCTGCCGAACATCTGTCTCATCCTCCAGTTTGGAGCAGAACTCCCTTTTGGCCTTTTTGGTGGCCTTACCAAGGTCGTATCTGGACTTCATGTAGGCCACTGTATCCTTAGACATGAATGTCTATGGGTGTCTAAGTGAAATGCAAAATAGTGAAGGTTAAAAACAATTTTACTTCCTCACACAAGACCAAAACACGTGTCAATTCTTCAAGGGCATATTAGTTTCTTAGTTCTTAAATCTAGAATGTTCCGTTCCTCAGAGCAGGGAGCATAAGCTAAATGTTTCCACGGACCTGCTGGGGAAAATAGGGCGTGAGATCATAGTCACCTGGTCTTTCTGGACATTGGAGTGGAAGTTCTTGCCTTGTTGGTGTCGACGGCAAGCAGAGGATTCTACACTCTCATAAGGTCATAAGGAATAGGAGCTGAATTAGGCCATTCGGCCCATCAAGTCTACTCCGCCCTTCAATCAGGGCTGATCCATCTCTCCCTCCTAACCCCATTCTCTTGCCCACTTGTTAGTTTTACAGCAAACACTACATTGGAAGACTCTCGATGATAGACACAAAATGCTGGATGTAACTCAGCGGGACAGGCAGCATCTCTGGATAGTTCACAAGTTCTAGGAGTAGAATTAGGCCATTCGGTCCATCGAATCCACTCCGCCATTCAATCATGCCTGATTTCTCCCATTTTCCTGACTTCTCCCCATAACCCTTGACACCCATTTTAATCAAGAATTTGTCTATCTCTGCCTTAAAAATATCCACTGACAGAAGTTTCTTCAGACTGAAGAAGTCTCGACCCGAAACGTCACCCATTCCTTCTATCCTGGAGATGCTGCCTGTCCCGCTGAGTTACTCCAGCATTTTGTGTCTATGGTGTAAACCAGCTTCAGCAGTTCCTTCCTACACTGGAAGACGATCAGATGGACAACAAGCCTTGTTGGTTGGCAAACAAGCCATTACTTGGGTGTGACAAGTTTGTGTGGTAGGAAACAGAAATAATTCATCCAATTACCTGGAGTCGAAGGGCCTGTTTCTGTGCTGTATCTCTAAAGTCTAAAGTGTAAAGCCAGCATTTGCTGCCGTTTCCTTATCGATAATGGCTTGCTCGGACATTTCAAGCGGATTTAAGAGTCAACGATATGATTCATGGAGTCATACAGCATGGGAATAGACATGACAGCCTATCTTTTCCACGTCGAACAAGATGCCTATCTAAACTCAAGTACGTGGAAAAGCATACAGAATGCAGAATATAGTTCGCACCAGTGCTTAGTTTAGTTTAGTTTATTGTCACATGTATCGAGGTACAATGAAAAGCTTTTTGTTGCGTGCTAACCAGTCAGCGGAAAGACAATACATGATTACAATGCAGCCGTCCATGATAAAGGGAATAATGTTTAGTGCAAGATAAAGTCCAGTAAAGTCTGATACAAGTTAGTCCAAGGGTCTCCAATGAGGTCAATGGTAGCTCAGGACCATAGGATGGTTCAGTTGCCTGATAACAGCTGGGAAGAAACTGTCACTGAATCTGGAGGTGTGCGTTTTCACACTTTTGTACCTTTTGCCAGATGGGAGAGGGGAGAAGAGGAAGTGGCCGGGGTAATACTGATAGACACAAAATGCCAGAGTAACTCAGCAGGACAGGCAGCACCTCTGGAGAGAAGGAATGGGTGATGTTTCGGGTCGAGACCTCCAGGGGGTATGGAGAGAAGGCAGGTACAGGATACTGAGTTGGATGATCAGCCGTGACCATATTGAATGGCGGTGCAGGCTCGAAGGGCCGAATGGCCTACTCCTGCACCTATTTTCTATGTTTCTATGAGACTTCTTCAGACTGATGTCAGGGGTGGGACAAAGAAAGAATGTAGGCAGAGACATTGGGAGAACTGGGAAGGAGGAGGAGATGGAGAGGGAAAGCAAGTTGGAGTTAGAGAAGTCAATGTTCATACCGCTGGGGTGTAAGCTGCCCAAGCGAAATATGAAGTGTTGTTCCTCCAATTTGTGCTGGGCCTCACTCTGACAATGGAGGAGGCCCAGGACAGAAAGGTCAGATTGAGAATGGGTGGGAGAGTTGAAGTGCTGAGCCACCGGGAGAACAGGTAGGTTAAGACGGACTGAGCGGAGGTGTTCAGCGAAACGATCGCCGAGCCTGCGTTTGGTCTCGCCGATGTATTGAAGTTGACACCTGGAACAGCGGGTACAGTAGATGAGGTTGGAGGAGGTGCAAGTGAACCTCTGCCTTACCTGGAAAGACTGTTTGGGCCCTTGGATGGAGTCAAGGGGGGAGATAAAGGGACATGTGTTGCATCTCCTGCGGTTGCAGGGGAAGGTACCTGGGGAGGGGGTGGTTTGGATGGGAAGGGACGTGTTGACCCGGCAGTTACTGAGGGAACGGTCTCTGCGGAAAGCAGAACGTGGTGGAGATGGGAAGATGTGGCCAGTAGTGGGATCCCGTTGGAGGTGGCGAAGAGGTGGTCCTTGATGATGCTGCTGGCCTTGCCGAGGCAGCGTGATGTGTGGTCAATGGAAGGGTTTGTTTTGTGTGACGGTCTGGTGTGCGTCATAACATCACACAAACCAACCTTAACTCAAGCTAACCACTTAACTTCAAAACACTATCTTCACCAACATAGCCCCACAATTAGTCATCTCCTAAAACCAAATTAAATGAACTCCACAATGTCCCAATGTGGAAAGGGAAAGCAATTTTAGCAACCTGTTGTGACTACTGAATGCAGATATTTGCTGCAGAGTTATTGGCATGGAGATGTAACCATGCTCATTAAACATTGTGTGGACTGGATAGATAGGTCACATAACCCTCATCCAGGATTTTTAAACATAGATCAGAGACTTCTTCAGACTGAAGAAGGATCTCGACCCAAAACATCACCTATCCCTGTTCTCCAGAGATGCTGCCTGACCCGCTGAGTGAGTTTAGTTTAGAGATACAGCGCGGAAATAGGCCCTTCAGCCCACCGAGTCCGCGCCGACCAGCGATCCTTGCATATTAACACAACCCTACACGCACTAGAGATAATTTTTACATTTACCGAGCCAATTTACATACATCCCTGTACGTCTTCGGAGTTTGGGAGGAAAACGAAGATTTCGCAGAAAACCCACGCAGGCCATGGGGAGAGTGTGCAAACTCCGTACAGACAGCGCCTGTTGTTGGGATCGAACCTGGGTCTCCGGCGCTGCAAGGCAGCAACTCTACCGCTGGCCGCCGTGCCTCCACAGTACTCCAGCACAGCGTGGCCTTTTGTGTAAACCAGCATCTGAAGTTCCTCGTCTCCACTTAGATTCAGAGACTGAAGGGTTGAAAGCTTTAAATATATTATTGTACGGTCCGCATTGCATTGATGGCCACTTTCCCAGTGTATAGGGCAGCACGGTGTCGCGGCAGTAGCGTTGTTGCTTCACTGCGCCAGAGACCCGGATTTACTGTGCCCTCTACATGTGTACAGTAGAGAGCATACTGACTGGTTGCATCATGACCTGGTTCAGCAACTTGAACGTCCAGGAGCGGAAAAGACTGCAAAAAGTTGTGACCACTGCCGGCTCTGACCTCCCCCCCGTCGAAGGGATCCATCGTAGTGCTGCTTCAAAAAATCATCAAGGACCCACACCATCCTGGCCACACACTCATCTCACCACTGCCATCAGGAAGAAGGTACAGGAGCCTGAAAACTGTAACGTCCAGGTTGAGGAATAGCTACTTCCCCATAGCCATCAGGCTAGTAAACACAATGAATAAGCTATGATGTTTAAGAAGGAACTGCAGATGCTGGAAAATCGAAGGTAGACAAAAATGCTGGAGAAATTCAGCGTGTGAGGCAGCATCTATGGAGCGAAGGAATAGGTAACGTTTCGGGCCGAAACCCTTCTTCAGACTGATGTGAGGGTGGGGGGGGGGGGGGGGGGGGGGGGGCGGGAAGAAGAAAGGAAGAGGCGGAGCCAGAGGGCGAGAGGGAGAGCTGAGAAGAGGAGGAGACAGTAAGGACTACCTGAATTTAGAGAAGTCAATATGAGGTTAGAGAAGAAATATGAGGTGCTGCTCCTCCAATTTCCAGTGGTCCTCACTCTGACCATGGAAGAGGCCCAGGACAGAAAGGTCAGATTCGGAATGGGAGGGGAAGTTGAAGTGCTGAGCCACCGGGAGATCAGTTTGGTTATTGCGAACCGAGCGGAGGTGTTGGGCGAAGCGATCGCCAAGCCTGCGCTTGGTCTCACCGATGTAGAGCAGCTGACACCTAGAGCAGCGGATGCAATAGATGAGGTTGGAGGAGATGCAGGTGAACCTCTGTCGCACCTGGAAAGACTGCTTAGGTCCTTGAATGGAGTCAAGGGGGGAGGTAAAGCGACAAGTGTAGCATTTCTTGCGGTTGCAACGGAAAGTGCCCGGGGAGGGGGTGGTTTGGGTGGGAAGGGACGAATGGACCAGGGAGTTATGGAGGGAGCGGTCTCTGCGGAAAGCCAACAGGGGGGGAGATGGGAAGATGTGGCGAGTGGTGGGGTCACGTTGGAGGTGGCGAAACTGACGGAGGATTATTTGTTGTATGTGACGGCTAGTGGGGTGAAAGGTGAGGACTAGGGGGACTCTGCCCTTGTTACGAGTGGGGGAATGGGGAGAGAGAGCAGATGCGGCGTAGACGGAGGAATTGGGAGTAGGGGATGGAGTCCTTACAGGAAGCAGGGTTGGAAGAAGTGTAGTCCAGACAGCCATGTGAGTCAGTGGGTTTATAGTGGATGTCGGTCAGAAATCTATCACCTACGTTGGAGATAGTGAGGTCAAGGAATGGTAGGGAAATGTCAGAAATGGTCCAGGTGTATTGGTGTGCCAGATGGAAGTTAGTGGTGAAATGGATGAAGTCAGTGAGTTGTGTGTGGGTGCAGGAGGTAGCACCAATGCAGTCGTCGATGTAACGGAGGTAGAGTTCGCGGATAGGGCCCTGGTACGTCTCGAACAAGGATTGTTCGATGTACCCGACAAAGAGGCAGGCATAGCTGGGGCCCATGCGTGTACCCATAGCTACGCCTTGTATTTGGAGGAAATGGGAGAAGTCAAACGAAAAGTTATTAAGGGTAAGAACCAGCTCCGCTAGGCGGTGGAGAGTATCTGTAGACGGGGATTGGTCAGTTCTCCGGTCGAGGAAGAAACGGAGGGCTTTAAGACCCTCCTGATGGGGGATGGAGGTGTAGAGTGACTGGACATCCATGGTGAAGATGAGGGAATGGGGGCCTTGAAAACGGAAGCCCTGGAGGAGACGAAGAGCGTGTGAGATATCTTGAACGTAGGTAGGGAGGG
Organism: Amblyraja radiata; assembly: GCF_010909765.2. Classification (NCBI taxonomy): domain Eukaryota; kingdom Metazoa; phylum Chordata; class Chondrichthyes; order Rajiformes; family Rajidae; genus Amblyraja; species Amblyraja radiata. The sequence continues at coordinate 3,551 of NC_045961.1, read as the reverse complement.
ATTTGACCAGGGGGGGTAGGATGGAGTCGAGGTATGTGGAAATAAATTTGGTGGGACGATGAGGGAACGATGAGGTTGGAGGCTCGGGGGGGGGGCAGGGAGCCAGAGTTGATGAGGTCAGAGATAGTATTAGAGATAATGTCCTGGTGCTCGTCTGTGGGGTCATGGTCCAGGGGTAAGTAGGAGGAGGTGTCTGAGAGTTGGCGCGTGGCCTCAGCTTTGTAGAGATCAGCGCGCCAGACTACCACGGCACCTCCCTTGTCGGCTGGTTTGATCACCCAGTCTAGGTTGTTGCAGAGTGAGTGGAGGGCTGTACGTTCAGGGGGGGAGAGGTTAGAGTGAGACAGGGAAGTGGAGAAGTTGAGGCAGTGGATGGCGCGCCGGCAGTTTAAAATAAAAAGGTCTAAAGCCGGAAGATGGCCATGAGGGGGGGGGTCCAAGAGGAGGGAGACGGGAGAAGGGGTCATCACTGGGGGGTGAGGACTCCTTCCCATGGAAGAACGCTTTGATGCGGAGGCGACGGAAGAAAAGCTCCACATCGTGGCGAACGCCCAACTCATTGAGGTGGGGACGGTGGGGAACAACGGTGAGGCCTCTGCTGAGGACAGACCGTTCGGTATCAGAGAGGGGGAGGTCAGGGGGGGTGGTGAACACACGGCAAGGATGGGGGTTGGGGCCGGAGGAAGGCAGGTGAGTCGACTGAGGCTGAGGCGATGTCTAATAAGCTGTGAGCTCTGATCTGCAAAATTCTATATTATTATTTGTTATTTGCACCATATTTGTTATTTATTGAACTTTTTCTTTTTTTTCCCTTCATATACAATATTCACATATTCTGTTGTGCTGCAGCAAGTAAGAATTTCATTGTCCTGTCCGAGACATATGACAATAAAACATTCTTGACTCTTGCCTAGAGGTGCTGTCTGCACAGAGCTTGTATGTTCTCTCTGTGACCGCATGGGATTTCTCCGGGTGCTCCGGTTTTTCCCACATTCCAAAGACCCACATGTTTGTAGACGTACAGGTAGTTGGCTTTGGGAAGAAAAATTTGTAAATTCTCCTCAGTGTGTAGGATAGTGCTAGTGTACGGGGTGATCGTTAGTCAGCATGGACCTAAGAGCCTGTTTCCGCGCTGTATCTCTAAAGATATCCAGAGAGTTACATAGAGCATGGAACATTATAGTACAGGACAAGGGACTTTGGAAAAACAATGATGTTTCCACTGGTGGGAGAGTCTCGGACCAGAGGTCACAGCCTCAGAGTTAAAGGATGCTTTATTTAGAAAGGAGGTGAGGAGGAACTTCTTTAGTCAGAGGGTGGTGAATCTGTGGAACTCATTGCCACAGAGGGCTGTGGAGGCCACGTCAGTGGATATTTTTAAGGCAGAAATAGACAAATTCTTGATTAGAACGGGTGTCAAGGGTTCTAGGGAGAAGGCAGGAAAATGGGACTTGGAGGCAAAGATCAGCCATGATTGAATGGCGGAGGGGACTCGATGGGCCGAATGGTCTAATTCTACTCCTATAACCTGTGAACATGTGAATGTCCGTGCATAATGGACGCCATGTTAAACCAATCTCCTTTACCTACACGTGATCTATTCTCCTTCATTCTCTGCATATCCAAAAGACACTTTCGTATCTGCCTCCACCACCGCCCCTGGCAGTAGGTTCCAGGCACCCAATAATCTCTGTGTTTAAAAACTTCCCCATAAACATTCCTCCTCTGACCTTCAAGCTTTGGCCTCTATTTCCACTCTGGGGGGAAAGTTCTGACTGTCTCCCTATCTAGGCCTTCAACTCGTACAATAGGTAGAGCAAAGGGGAAGATACAGAGTGCAGAATATAGTTCTTAGCATTGTAGCGCATCAGTTCCAGAGACAAAGCCCAACGTCCGCAATGGGGTAGAGGTGAATCCTAGCTTTTCCACTGCGCGGCTCGACCGACGTCACAGCGGCCTCTGCAGTCTGTCTGAGTATTTTTTATTTTTTTGTCCTGTTGAGGGTTTAGTTTGTAGCGGGTTTTTAAATGTGTATATGTGGGGGGTGGGGGGTGGGTGGGGGAAACTTTTAAATCTCTTCCCTGCATGGAGACCCGACCTTTTCCCTGTCGGGTCTCCGTTGCCGTTGGGGCCTAGCGCCGTGGAGCGGCCTCCAACCGGAACGACCTGGGGGCTCATGTCACGGAGCCTGTGGAGCTGTGGAGCTGTGGAGCTGCGGACCTACCTCCGTGGAGCTGGCCGGCTTCGGAGCGTGGAGAGCTGCGGTGGCGCGCTGCTGCGACCCGACTCCGATGGATGGTGACACCGGGAGCTCGCGGGTCCCCGGTTGGAGACTGCTTTGCGGGGCACCGGCAACGGCGACTTCTCCCGCCCGAATTGCGGGGTTGAGAGTGACCTGGAGCGGGGCCTTACATCGCCCGGCGCGGCTTTAAATGGCCGTGGGACTTGCCAGCGCCCGCCGGGGGCTCCAACACCAAGACCCGGGGCAGGGCCTTACATCGCCCGGCGCAGCTTTAAGTGGCCGTGGACTTGCTAGCGCCCGCCGGGGGCTTTGACTTTGACTTCGGGAGAGGAATGGAGAGCAGGGGAGAGACAAGACTTTGCCTTCCATCACAGTGAGGAGGAGATTCACTGTGATGGATGTTTGTGTAAATTGTGTTGGTGTGTGTCTTGGTTCTTTTTTTGTATGACTGCAGAAACCAAATTTCGTTTGAACCTCATGTGAGGTTCAAATGACAAATAAAAGGTATTGTATTGTATTATGGAGGGGCCGTTCAGAAGCCTGATAACAGAGGGGAAGAAGCTGTTCCTGAGTCTGTTGGTGCGCGCTTTCAAGCTTCTGAACCTTCTGCCCAAGACGAGCAGGGAGAAGAAGGAATGAGGCCGGTTCTCTGGATACTTCCAAGAGAGAGCTAGATAGGGCTCTTAAAGATAGAGGAGTCAGGGGATATGGGGAGAAGGCAGGAACCCCCTTACTATCTGATTGGGGATGATCAGCCATGATCACATTGAATGGCGGTGCTGGCTCGAAGGGCCGAATGGCCTACTCCTGCACCTATTGTCTATTGACCGGGGATGGGACAAGATTTTACAATCTTCCACTTCATATGCGAAGTGTAGACATACAGTGAAATTCATTTCTTACAAACAGTCCCGTAGAGTATTGTCATATCCAAGCACAATCCCCCGACTCGCAAAGTGTACAGAAATAGTCCATTGAGCCCACATGCAAGAGGCAAGTCCAGTCCACGCTCTGGGTCTTATGGAGCGGTTCCCGATCCAGGCGAGCCCCAGGCTGCTGCGGGGCCTCCAGCCATCGCCTTCCCCGGACGTGTGGATCAACCAGTGAATCGACATCCCTCTCCTCTCCTATCCTCGCCGTTCCCCTCCCCTCCCCCCCCCCCCCCTCTCCCCGCCCCCCCCCTCCTCGCCCCTCTCCCCTCCCCTCTCCCCTCCCCTCCCCTCCCCTCCCCTCTCCCATCCCCTCCCCTCTCCTCTCCCCTCCCCTCCCCTCCCCTCTCCTCTCCCCTCCCCTCCCCTCCCCTTTTCTC